>NC_047661.1:73349555-73488799 GCF_011762505.2 Arvicanthis niloticus | reverse complement strand
TGTAGAACTTATAGAATGAATTCCTCTATATAAATAGAAAGTGGATATAAGACAAAACTTATAGGCTGATGTCCAGTTAATATAACAATGGCTAAAGTCAGTACTTACTTAGTCCACAAGGTTTGAAGTCTCAGATGTTCTTCAGTATATGCTGGGATTCTGAAGAAGCAGGCTCCAATGCCAGTGAAGAAATGGGCTTGCTAGTAAGATGAGAGCAAACAGGCAAAGACACAGAGCTTCCATCTTCCATGTGCTTATATAGGCCTAGAGCAGAAGGTGTGGCCCAGTTGAAGGTGTGTCTTCTAATCTCAAGATCTGGATTAAAGGTGTGTGGTTTCCTGCCACAAAACTCAGAGTAAAGGTGCCTGTTTTTCTACATTAAAATCTGTTTTATAACTGGATCTACTTCACTTTAACCAATAAAAAGATGCCTTCCAGTTTTACTTAATTCAGAGATATCCCAGATGGCAATATGAATTGCATCCCCAGTGTATTTGCTTAATGTAGTCAATCTTCCATAAGTGAAGGGATCATGTCAATCTCTGCACAGCTATTATTTACCCTTGTGCTGGTCTTACACTAATTCCTGTTACAAACATGATCAGGGAAGAGGTATTTTCCTTAACTTGTCAGAAGTCTGATTGTTCACAAAAAGCAAGGCAGTTGGAAGAGCTTCTATATAGTGTGGGCAGGTAACAGAGCCCAAAACTCTGAGGGTGGCCTTCTTCTTTCCTGTGTGTTATTCCAATTAGACCTATAAACCTTGTGATGACTCCTACCAATTTGGATGATGGTCTTGTAGTCCCCCCTCAGGAAATCCTCCCTGGAAATCCCCTTTCAAAGTCACTTAAGGGTGTGTTTAGAAATGTCCTAAATGTCAGATTTGAAACAGGGGATCCCCCTATCGAGTCCACAAAAGTCCCAGATACAGAGTCACTGATGCTTATAGTTTGCAATAAGTCTAACAGAGAAATAAAAAAAAATAAAAATTAATTGATTGATTCATCTAATACTGAGGGATAAGCAATCTTGGAGCATGACATATAGGAGAGCTAGGAGCTGTCCTCTGAGAGGTTTTATTAGCAGCTAACTGAAACAGATGTAGATACAGCTAAGTATTAGACTGAGGCAGCTAGAGCCTAGAATACAAAATCTGTGCTACAAAGGACAGAGCTGGATAAGTGGCTCAAACACTTTGAGAAGCCCAGAAGATCATGAGTGGATCCCACATATTGTACAGTTATGGTTTTATTTTGCTTTTGATTGTGATTGTGCCCTGATATACTTCTCTCCTGAAGAAAGTATTTTGGTGGAGCCCACAATTAAGAGACTTTGAATTGTAAAAAGTCTTTGAATTTTTAAAACACATTGGATATTTCAAAGGGATTGAATTTTTAATGTGTAAGAATTTTCAAAGACTATGAGACTTTTAACGTTATTTAGATCTTGGGGATGAATAAGAAAGTAAGGGTTGAGGCTTAATAGTGATGTGTTTGTGTGTCAAGTTGACAAGGGGTCAATTGAACTGGCTGGTTTTGTGTGTCAACTTGACCCAGGCTGGAGTTATCAAAGAAAGGAACTTCAGCTGTGGAAATGCCTCCATGAGATCCAGCTATAAAGAATTTTCTCAATTAGTGATCAAAAGGGGAGGGCCCATTTTGGGTAGTGCCATACATGGGCTGGTAGTCTTGAGTTCTATAAGAAAGCAACATGAACAACACAGGGGAAGCAGGACAGTAAGCAACATCTCTCCATGGCCTCTGCATAAACTCCTGCTTCCAGCCTTGTATGAGTTCCAGTCCTGACTTTCTTTGGTGATGAACAGCAATGTGGAAGTGTAAGCTGAATAAACCCATTCCTCCCAACTTGCTTCTTGGTCATGATGTTTGTGCAGGAATAGAAACCCTGACTAAGACAATTACCTTGTTTGGCCACAGTGGAAAAGGATGTGCCTAATCCTAGTAGAGACTTAATGCTTCAGGGTGGGGGAGTGCCAATGGGCACCCTCTGTGAGGCAAAGGGGTAGGGGGTCTGAAGAACTCTGAGGGCAGACTGGGATAGCACAACATTTGTGATGCAACTAAATAAAAAAAATGGAAAAAAGAAGACAGTATCGAGAGAAAAGAAAGAGAGGAGGCAGTTTTTCCAGGAGAGTTTTACCAAGACAGGTAGAAGAGAGAACAATGGAGACATGGGTACAGAAAGACAGAAAGATTCAGAGAACCAGAAAGAGCCAGAGGAGCAGAATATATTGCCAAAGTTAGTATGAGGCCAAGCAGAGCAGTTAGGAAAAACTGTAAAAAACCCAGATTGAATCAGTTACACTGGAAAGGAATTTTAGATCACCCAGCCAGAGCTCATAAAGAACTATGAGGGAGTGAGCTTATTCAGATATAATTCTTAGATGCTAATAATCTTCTAGGCCTAGAATAGATTTTATAGAAACTATAACCTTCCAGTGCTAGGCCAAAAATTACATGTGGAGGCAGAAGGCCTCAGAGATGACAATAAATACATATGAATATTAGTTACTTTTACAATGAACACATTAGAAAATAAACTACTAGATCACCTCTGGAGATAAGACTGCTTAGGACGTCTTCAGTTTAGATACCAGTTTCCAGAAACTGTGAAAGATGTGATTCCAGTCTTTTGAGGACTCTGATTTGAGGTTGTGGTTCCTCCCACCAAGATCTTAAAAGAACCTGATACTAATAGTAGCAATAAGTCCAAGGAAGAATCAAAAATCACAACCAATTAACTGATTTATCCTGAGGGATGAGCAGCATTGAAGCCAGACAAACAGGAGAGCTGGGAGTTGCTGATCTGATTGAATTGTTGTAGTTATGTCTACCTCAGCCAGACTATAGGTCTAAGACAGACAAACTCGAGAGATAAGAGATGTAGGCAGAGTTTTACACTTCCTTTTACATAAGGGCAGCAATATCAACTCCAAATCTTTGATAGCTCATGAATATATGTTACAGACCTTGGAAAACAGCAAAATCTCTCTCTTTTCAGGGCCAGCAGACCAAGCATGCAGTCCAAGTCTGAAAAGGACAGAACTCACCAGTGGGCAACACACAGTAAGAGGTACTGAGAAGCTGAATCCTACTGACTAAAGAGATTGAATTAAGAAGCATTTAGGATATTCCTAAACCACACCCATAAGTGGCTCTGAAAAAGTATTTTTAAGGAGGATATTCTGTGGAGAACTAGAAAACCACAAACCAAATTGGGAAGAGTCATCACAAATTCTGTGGGTCTATATGGAGTAACACACAAGAAAGAAGAAAGCCACCTTCAGAGGGTTGGGGCTCTGCTTCCTGACCAATATACAGGAGCTGTTTCACATGCCTTTTGTGAACATCCAGACTTCTGACAGGTTAAGTAAAACACCCCTTCCCTGAATAGCTTTATGGCAGGAATCACTGTAAACAAGCATATGGGAAATAATAACTGTGCAGAGATTGACATGATCCCTTGATTTATGAAAGACTGATGATAGTAAGTATACTGGTGATGGCTATTCCTCATGTCTGGACTTCTGTGGACTTAAGTAACATACAAAACTGGAGGCATGTTTTTTTTTTTTTTAAATTTCTTGCCTAAGTTAAAGTAGGTAGATCCAGTTCAAATATACACTCTTTAGGTAGAAAAACACACACCTTTAATCTGAGATTTGAGGCAGGAAATCACACACCTTTAATCCAAATCTTGAGACTAGAAGACACACCTTCAATGGGCTACACCTTCTGTTCTAGGCTTATATAAGCACATGGAAGAAGGAAGCTCTGTGTCTTTGCCTGTTTGCCCTCATCTTACTAGCAAGCCCATTTCTTCACTGGCATTGGAGCCTGCTTCTTCAGAATTCCAGCATATACTGAATAACATCTGAGACTTCAAACCTTGTGGACTAAGTAAGTACTGACTTTAGCCATTGTTATATTAGCTGGATTTTTATGTTATTCTTAAATATCCTATTTCTATTTCTATAGAGGAATTCATTCTCTACATTCTCTACAGGACACTGACTAATATCTTGAGATGAGAATGTATAAATTTTTCCAAACTCTTCCAAAGTTGGTTAGAATAGCCAAAACTAGTTACCCTTGAGCTAAGATTCAATAAACTCACAGAAAAGCACACACACACACACACATACACACACACACACATACACACACACACACACACACAGAGAGAGAGAGAGAGAGACAGAGAGACAGAGAGACAGACAGAGACAGAGAGACATAGAGACATAGAGACAGAGAAATTGAGGGGACAAATTGAAAGAAAAATCTGCAGTGTATCTATGATTGTATCCAACTAAGATGAAGAGTAAATAACTTCTAGTTCTTCTTTTCATATCAACTTTAACCTCCAAACTACCCCCAACAGAAATGTCAGAGAACCTGGAAGCAGAGAGGTGGGGCTCCACACATGTAAGTATTCAGAAATTCTGCTATGAATGGACCATTGGTAACATTTCTTTTTTCATGGGGAAAATTCTGAGAAAGATTACAAGCCTAGTTCACATTAGAGTCCAATGAGGAAATGGCTTGCTGTTTAAGTGTTTAAATCCAAATGGGATTGATGAAGAAAGCAAAAATTAGCTGTCAATTTTCTTGGTGTTGATCACTTATCCAGAGTGCAGTTTGGGCAAAGTTCAAGTTCTGGGTCATAAATTCACAAGGAGAGAAATATCCATGCATGAACAGTCCCAGTGTCATAAGCTTTCTGCTATACCAACACAGGGGATTCAAAAAGTTCATCCTTCGAGATGTCATCCTCTCCAATCTGCACTGGCTTCTCCCTGAAGACCAGTTCGCTATCTGCTGCAAGGTGAGCATAGTAGGAGCTTTCCTTAGCATTCCTGGACAGATAATGACACCTGCAATCAAGGTTCCAAGGCATGTGTTGGCAGATGACCTAAGGGACCTGTGGGAGAATTCCTTCTTCACATTCTGCTGCCTGTTGGTAGGTGGCCATGAATTCAGGGCTCACAAGGCCACCCTTGTCAGCTTCATTTCCCCAGTCTCATCTGCACCATGCAGCTGGGGGTACTAAACGGCAAAACAAGATATGTTTGAAAAGCAAGATGTTTATCAGTGTGTGCTCAGCTGTTGTAGGCTGTTGAAAACAAGTCTCTTGTCAGGGTATATGGCTCAAGATGATAGCCGATTTCTGCTAGGAGTTGGCTCACAACAGAATATTCTTTTTGGTTTTGCTTTCCTGGGAACATTATTCTGTGTCTGTCCATGTGTACTTTGTTTATGGTTTCTATGCTAGTGCATCTGTTTTATTCTGTGTGTATTTTGTCTGTGGCTTTTGTTCCTGTGTACAAGATTTTTAGATCCCTAAGAGTGGACAGGAACAGAGTACCTCACTGGGTTTAGTGTTCACACATTTCATAATTTCCACCAAGTCATAGTAGGTTGAGGTCTGGTAGTTATTCGCAGGAAACTGAGCATCATTTATAGGAATAGATAGCCCACTTATGAACTAGGATGGACTGAAGAGGGAACTTTTCATTCCCCTACAATCTACAAGGTGAAGCTTTTTGTGTATGAGGCCAAGGGCCACCTTGACCAAATATCAAATATTTCCACATGGCAGTAATAGTAAAAAAGCCACCTGTATGGTTGAAATCTTGCACAACTCTCCACCCTCTTCCCTTGCCCTCCTTCCCGCCTTGCTTCTTTCCTCTTCCCCTAAGGAAGATTTCAATACTTTTCCTTATATCCCTGCCCCTGCCCCTGCCCCTGCCCCTGCCCCTGCCCCTGCCCCTGCCCCTGCCCCTGCCCCTGCCCCTGCCCCTGCCCCTGCCCCTGCCCCTGCCCCTGCCCCTGCCCCTGCCCCTGCCCCTGCCCCTGCCCCTGCCCCTGCCCCTGCCCCTGCCCCTGCCCCTGCCCCTGCCCCTGCCCCTGCCCCTGCCCCTGCCCCTGCCCCAGCCCAACAGGTACAAGAAGAGGGAGGAGCAGCCCATAATTTACCTGACTCTCATCTGGAGTTTACTTCACACTCAGGCTGTACTGAGTGTTGCTTTACTGTACCAGACTGCTGACTCTACTATGACCTTACTCCTCCAATATTCCTAACACCTAGATATACTGGGTGACAGTTTATGTCCTATGTACCACTGGCCAATAATAACCTTTATAAATGGATATTGTAACCACCACCACCCCTTTTCAGAAAGACCCTCAGATATTATAGGTCTTTTATTTTCAATCACGCTGACTCATTAACCTACCTGGGATGACTGTCAGCAACTGCTACAGGTTCTCTTCACAACAGAAGATATAGAATTGTGGGAGATCCTTGCAAATTGGTTCTGGGAGCAAATGCACTGCCCACCCAAGTCTAGGCTAATATTGATACAGTCTTACATTTGACCAAATCTGACTGAGACTTAACACTGTTGAAAGTTGAAAGAGGCTGTGGGTATAACACCGAAGTGTTTTGGGTGGGCCGCAGAGAAGCTGGTAGGTAGTTTATATAAGGGAAACTAACCCACAAATCTAAGGTAAGCCAGGTGAAATAATGAGAGCCCTGGAGAATATCTAGGAAGGGATTTTTGAAGCCTATAGGAACTACATTCGCTTTGACCCAGTAATAAGAGAAACTAATCAGTGGCAAATATGGATTTTGTTAAACAAACTACCCCTGATATCTGTCAACAAATTCACTACCTGGATGGTTTTGCTGGTAAGCAGATTCATACATTCATATAGCAAGAACTATATGACCGAGAGTCTTCGAGCTTAACCCTACTCCACGAGCCATCAGTAACCCGATGATAATTGCAATGATGATAATTGGCTGTACCTCTGAAGCTGTATGCCAGCCCCAATTAAATGTCCTTTTTAAAAGTTACCTTGGTCATGGTGTCTCTTCACAGCAATGAAACCCTGACTAAGTCACTTAGTTTTGGGAAAGTAGAAAGAAAATTCAACTGGAAAAATCAATTGTCACTTTCTTAGAGAACCCTTGAGAAGTTTCCAGCATAAACAGGAGAGTTCTCAACCATCTGTAACTGGTGATCCAGAGGATCTGAGGCCTTCTTCTGGTCTCCATAGCTATGATGGTTTGGATATGTTTGGCCCAGGAAGTGTACCTTGAGGGGTGGCCTTGTTGGAGTAGGTATGGCCTTGTTGGAGGAAGTGTGTCATTGTGGGCATGTGCTTTAAGACCCTCATTTTAGCTCCCTGTAAGCCAATCTTCTGGAAGATTTCAGATGAAGGTGTAGAACTCTCTGCTCCTCCTGTACCATGCTTGCTTGGAGGTTGCCATGTTCCAGCCTTGATGATAATGGACTGAACTTCTGAACCTGTAAGCCAGCCCCAATTAAATGCTGTCCATATAAGAGTTTCCTTAGTCAAGGTGTCTGTTAACAGCAGTAAAACCCTAAGACAATGGCCAAAACCAGCTCTTTAGACAAAACTATATCCTAATAAAATCTGATATGAATTAGAAAGATGGAATGTGTTTATGGAATCCTTTCATGGATTGCCTTGGTGTTTGTATTTTGATGCTAATCCTATCCCGGAGGAAGAGCAGGTCTCTTACTCAGGTGATTCTATGTGAACCTGCTCCCCATTTTAACTGGTCACATAAAGACTAGAGCCTGTGATTGGGCAGTGGAAGGGAAAGGCGGGACTTGATGTTTTAGAGAAGGAGAGAGGAAGAAAGAAAAGAAAGATTAGAAGGAAGAACAGAGAAAGAGGAAATGGAGGAAGAGGAGGTGAAAGATGGAGCAGAACTGCATAGCATAGAGGGGCCACAAGTAGCAGGGATCTCATAGCTTGAGAAGAGAGTGGTGTAGTGGGAAATCTGCCCAATCTAGGCATGCAGGTGATAAATATAACTGAGTTGTGTGTTCTTTGCATGGGCATATTTAACAAACTGTACTGTAGAAACGGGATGGCTGTATGTAGAAAATGCAAATATATCCAAACCTATTACCCTGTACAAACTCAATTTCAACAGGATCAAAGACCTCAACATAAAACCAGGTATACTAAAAAAAAAAAAAAAAAAAAAAAAAAAGAAAGTAGAGAATAGCCTTGAATTCATTAGCACTGGAGAAGTCTTTCTGAACAGAACATTGATAATGTTACCACTAAGATCAACAATTAGTAAGTGAGACCTCATGAGACTGAAAAACTTCTATAAGGCAGAGGATAATGTCATTTGGACAAAGCAGCAGCTTACAAAATGAGAAAAGATTTTACCAATTCCACATCTGAGTGAGGGCTAATATAATAACTATATTTTGTTTAAATTAAGAAACCTGATGATAGGTTATTTCTTAGCTGGTGAAGTGAGCCAATCCAAGCCCGATTAGAATATATTAAAGGCAGGCTTATTGGGAAGCTGCTCTGAGGCTGGCAAGTTCACTGGCACAAAGGAAGAATGCCAAGGAAGTAGAGATGGACTTGAGTGGTAGGGAGAGAGAAAGGGTGAATGTGGCAAGAAGTGGAAGAGAGAGAGACAGAGAGAGAGAGAGAGAGAGAGAGAGAGAGAGAGAGAGAGGTGTCTGAGTTATATAGGAATGAGTCTCTGAGGGGACAGCCTAGCCTGTGGGCTGGTAAATTCAAGGTTGGGGGCAGTGTATGCTAGGTAGGGATTGAGGGATGCTCCAAGAACCTAGAGGCCTAGTTTGTTTTGATATGTAAAATATGCACATCAGTCCCTTTTCCCAGGATCTGAAACCAAACCCTTGATGTCAAAAAAAAACCCCAAGTAACCCAATTAAAAATGGGTACAGATATAGAGAATTCACAATAAAGAAAATTCAAATGACTAAGAATCACTTAAAGAAATGTTCAAAATTGTTAGTCATCAGAGAAATGCAAATCAAAACTACTTTGAGATCCCACCTTATGTCTGGCAGAATGGCCAGTGTCTGTACAACAAGGGACACAGCTCACACTAGCAAAGATGTGCACCCAGGAGAACATCCCTCCAATGCTACTAGGAATGCAAACTCTCATAGCCACTATGTAATTGACTATAGTGATTGCTCAGAGAGTTAAAAATCAATTTACCCCAAGATCTGCCAATACCACCGTTGGGCATATACACAAAGCATGCTTCTTTCTCCCACAGGGACACTTGGTCAACCACTGTGGAATACATATCAAGAAATACTATCACATCCAACAGGACTCAAGGTAGTCCACACTTCTCTTGTTCTTTTTTTATCAGTTGGTGTTGTTGATAATCTACCCTGGGCACCAACCAATGTGTGCAGGCTGAGATTCTTAGATGATGTTCGTTAGTTGGTGGGGAACTGAATTCACTCATCAGTAAAGAACTAAAACACTTTAAGTCAGTCAATTCTGCTAAGGCCAATCCTTTAAATGCAGTTGTTTGTTTTGTTTAGTGCATTTAATAACTAGGGTCTACAGGTATAAAAGCCTAGATTTTTAATAAAATGCCCTTTGTCCCCACCAGAAAAATTGTATGGGTATTGGCATTTACCTATTCATTGTATTAGGGAAGCTAAAAAGTAGTCTACTGCCTCTGTCATGTACTACCACACTAACAGAAGGCAAGCCCAGCTGAAGTTGCATGCAGTCAGAAACTCAAATTTTACTATTAGTCTTCTCCCCCGGTAAAAGGCTGTGGATCAGAAAGCTTTTATGTACTTTTCCCAGAAAACAAAGAGAACTTTGGTCAAACCCAATTCTTAAAAAGCCATCATAATTGCTTTTAAGTAAGTGTCCCGGCCCGTACTGCCCGGCTTTGTGGGCCAAAATGTTTCGGCCTGCTCCGCTCAATGCTTGGAGGCCACTGTGTCTTGGCCCAAACTGCCGCTCATGTCCGAGGGTCAGGGTCTAGTGAGAGAGAGAGTGGGAATAAAGGGGAAGAGACACGAAGAATGGAGACAAGACAGAAAGTCTGATCAAGTCTCAAGTCTCATACCAAGCCTTGTCTCTCTTCTAGAAGGGAATTCTGAGGTATTTATATGCTTTTGCCATGTCCCTTACAGGTGTTGATATGACATAAGCCTTACAGGTGTCTATAGCATGGATAGCACATGCACTGTGTGCCTTGCAGGCTTGGATACCACGTGTGCCTTACAGGCATATATGGCCTGGATAGCATGTGGACAGCACGTGAACTGCATGCCTTGCAGGCGTGGCTACCACGTGCGCCTTGCAGCTGGGGGCAATAAACAGCAACACAAAATATGTGGGATATCGGAGTGTGCTTCAGCTGTTGTAGGCCATTGAAAACCAAATCTCTTATCAGGATATATGGTTCCAGATGGCTGCAAAGATAATCTAGCCACTTTCTGCTAAAAGTCGGCTCCCAACAGGTCCCCCTTTTTACATTTTTTTTCAAAAGGGAAGGCTGGGAAAAACTTATGGAAACCGTGCCTGTCCTAGGTTGGAACAAAGGACCCCAGCCTCTCTTAAGATGGTGAGGCCTCCCTTATTTTAGGGGCAATGGTCTCAATATGCTCTCTTACCCATCATTGGCTATCCGGCTTAGCACGTAAGTTAGGGGTTAATCCTCATCTGTCTTGATGACAGAGGTTTAAGAGTCCCCTGCTTCCAGCCTGTAATATTGGACCTGCATGGGTTTCATTTGAATAGCATCTATCTGTTGTTGTATAAAAGCCATCAGTCGCCAGGTGGTGGTGGTGCACGCCTTTAATCCCAGCACTTGGGAGGCAGAGACAGGCGGATTTCTGAGTTCGAGGCCAGCCTGGTCTACAGAGTGAGTTCCAGGACAGCCAGGGCTACACAGAGAAACCCTGTCTCGAAAAACAAAAGAAAAAAAAAAAAAAACAAAAAAAGCCATCAGTCAGTTGAACCACATCAACCCAAGAGACAAGAGACTTAATGCCTAAACAGCTGGTATAAAAGCAACACTCTTTAAGGCAACACACAACTTCCCCTCTTGGAGAAGTAAAAGGTCTAAGCCTTGTACCCACAAATTTTCAATAGAAGAAATTATACCAATGAAATCTTTGAATTTGTATCAGCTTAGTAACAATTATACAGATTTAGACAGCCTAGTATTAACCACCTCAGTCCCCAAGTCCAGGGAATTGGGGTGCCGACTCTTCATTAACTTCTTCAAGCTGAACATGGGCGTTGAGATATTAGAAGAGGGATGAGGGGAAGGGTAAATTGATAAGCATCTGAAATCTGTCTTAACTGCATCCAGCTGGAAGTCCAGGGCATCAGTGAACATGCAGGTGATAAGAAGATTCATTCACCAAGGCTGTGTATTTGGTAATATACAAATCTCAAAACAAGTTTTAGTATCAAGATAATTATTTTGATTCTCTGAAATCTAGTGTTCTGGAGGCCTACCTCTGTCATGTCTGATCCATATAATTCTGGAAGACATAACTACTACCTTAATGACCTCATCAGAAAACTCATAGAAAAACTTTTTTTTTTCCAAATTAGCCTTTCCTTAAGCCAGTAACCAGAAAAACCTTTACATTGAGTTTTTATCCAGAAAAATATAACTATACAACTCAGAATCACACCCATTTTGAAAGTTAAATCAATTAACATTATCATTCTGCTCAGCTTTCTATTTATTCCTCTCGTCTTTAAAGCTTTTTTCATCTGTTTTTACTCACTTATTTCTTGCCCCATTTTCATTACTATAACCTTTATTTATTTATCTGTTTGGCTCTCTTGACTCACAGCAGCCTGTAATTTACTCCTTGCATCTTTAAAACCTTTTTCATCTGTTTCTGCTTACTTATTTCTTGCCCTGTTTTTGTTACTATAACCTTTATTTATTTATTTATCTGTTTGGCTCTCTTGACTCACAGCAGCCTGTAATTTACTCCTTGCATCTTTAAAACCTTTTTCATCTGTTTCTGCTTACTTATTTCTTGCCCTGTTTTTGTTACTATAACCTTTATTTATTTATTTATCTGTTTGGCTCTCTTGACTCACAGCAGCCTGTAATTTACTCCTTGCATCTTTAAAACCTTTTTCATCTGTTTCTGCTTACTTATTTCTTGCCCCGTTTTTGTTACTATAACCTTTATCTATCTGTTTGGCTCTCTTGACTCAAAGCAGCCTGCAATTTACTCCTTGCATCTTTAAAACCTTTTTCGTCTGTTTTTGCTTATTTTTTGCCCCATTTTTGTTACTATGCAATCACCTTTGTTTCACTTCCGAATTCAGTCAGCTCCTTCAGTCGACTGGTTTTCCATCGCAGGGTGTCTTCCACTGTATCCCGCTTACTGGAGCCCCACATTATGCGCCACGAATGTTGCGAACCTTTTCTCTGCCTCAACACTTTGGGGGCTAAGTGCTCTGGTCAAGAGAGAGAGTGGGGCTCTTGGGGCAGGAGACGCAAAGAATGGAGACAAGACAGAGGTTCTGATCAAGTCTCAAGTCTCATACCAAGTCTCTTTTATTGAAAGGAATTCTGAGGTATTTATACACTTTTGCCATGTGCCTTGTAGGCTCGTGGATACCACATGCCTTGCAGGTGTTGATATGACGTAAGCCTTACAGGCGGCTATAGCATGGATAGCACGTGCACCGTGCTCCTTGCAGGCTTGGATACCACGTGTGCCTTACAGGCATATATATAGCCTGGTTAGCACATGGACAGCACGTGAACTGCATGCCTTGCAGGCGTGGCTACCATGTGCATGTAGCAGCAGGGGGCAGTAAACAGCAACACAAAATATGTGGGATATCAGAGTGTGCTTCAGCTGTTGTAGGCCATTGAAAACCAAATCTCTTATCAGGGTATATGGTTCCAGATGGCTGCAAAGATAATCTAGCCGCTTTCTGCTAAAAGTCGGCTCCCAACAAGTAGGTAAAATAGTAAACTATAACCAGACACAATTTTCTTTAAATTCTGAAATTTATACTGGAAAAAATAAACTTATTTCTTATAAACATCTAAACAACACATCAAAGAATAGATGCCTAAAGCAGTAGCTTTATTTGACACTGTATTCCTAGAATTAGTCTTTAAGATTTTGTAACAGGAAAAATGTCTTGAAAGCATTCCCCTTTCCCTGTTCTAAAGTATTCCCAGTTACCCTCACCTACCTAGGCCCTTGAACCTCTGTTTTTCCACTCAGCCTTGCTTTATTGCATGTCCCCTCATTATTTAGCCCTATAAACTAACTCTACATTACACTCTATAATCCAACTTTTTCTAGATTATATAATAACAGCTGAGGAAGGTATTATACCTGAGCCAATCCATCCACATCTTTCCTAAAGAATGAGGACAAGTATTTGGGATGAAATGACTTTACCAATGTCTGAATAATGGGAAGGTTGTAAGGTAATTATTGATTGTAGTCTCAACTAACTGGGCTTTTGGATGCATGGAAACTGAAAATCTAGCTATTCCTGCACACTTGCACTATTTACTGTAACTTGGTTTCCACAGCATTCATAATGCTTTACTTATAAAATATGAACTGTTTTAGTTTATCCATGTCACTGTTTTTTCAAACTAACCATATATGCCCCACTAATACAAAGGGCACTGATTGGAGTTCAAACCAGCAAATAGCTTACCAAATGTCTGCTAAGCACCTGTTAAATGAAATCATTTTTCAGCAGAAAATGCAGCATATGTGCTTTCCACTTTAAATAACTAAATTTCTAAGTATAAAGAAGAAAGGCTACTTCTGGTTTTCAAAGCATTAAAGAACACCAAATCATACACTAACACTAATTACACTGACCATTTCTGGAACACAGGATAACAAGATCCCAAGTACTAGGACCTACTTCTTGAAGAGTTCAAATTGTAATCCTTTAGTTTCTTTTATTTATTTTGTGGCACTAACTACAAAGCCCTTTTTACTTTTAACTCAACTTATTAAAGGGGTAGAAAAAGATTTGATTAACAGCACAAAATAAGATTAGTCAAACTGAACAATTTATCGCTGATCTGAGGCTCGCCTTGTTTTACACTAATGTAGAATTTACACTGTCCCTACAAATGGTAGGTATCAACACTTAAAGGGAATCAAGAAGGCAATCATGTTTGGTAGCAAACTTTCATTTAACTCTTACAACCTTTATAAACTCAGCCTTTATAAAACCTTTATAACTCAACCTTTATAAAAAGCCAACATAATTGAAAAATTGGGTTCTCCCTCTAAAGCCTGAACTACCCAAAGCTTGAACAGTTAATTTAAAAATAAGCAAAACAAAATGGACGCCTGCAGCAGATCCTGCTGCAATACTTTAAAAAAATCTAAATGAGCTTAATCTTTTTTTAAAGTTATTTTAGCTCAAAGGCTACAAAATCAAAATTATCTTAATTCTACAAAGAGTGAGGGCTTCATACCACCATTTTAGAACCTCATCTTTTTCTCATTAAATTTGGCCACAAATCAAATTCCTTGTTCTCCTTCAGCTTGAAGAAGGTAATGAAGAGTTGGCATGCAAATTCCCTGGACTTTGGGATTGAGGTGGTTAATATTAGGCTGTCTTTCTAGAGAAATTAATGGTTTTATTGGAACAGAAGGAAGAGCTAAAGTTGATTACATAGCCATAATCTATTGGTAGAAATCTGTATAATTGTTACTAAACTGATGCAAATTCAAGGGTTTTATTGGTATAATTTCTGTTATTTCAAAATTTGTGGGTACAAGGCTGAGACCTTTAACTTCTCCAACAGAGGGAGTTCTGTGTTGCCCTTTTAAAAAGAGTGTTGCTTTTATACTGGTCATTCAGGCATTGGTAAATCTCTTGTCTCTCGGGTCCATGCTGTTCAACAGACTGATGGCTTTTGTATGACAACAGATAGATGCTATTCAAATAAAATCCATACAGATCCATTATTACATGCTGGAAGTAGGGAACTTTAAAATTCTGTCATTGAGACTGAAAAAGATTAACCCCTTTTCCATGCTAAGCCAGACAGTCAATGACAGGTAAGAGAACACCTCAAAACCTTTGACCCTAACTGGAAGGCCTCACCATCCTAAGACAGAAGCTCAATCAAAGTGCTATTGAGTATCCAAAGAGGAGAAAGGGAGCCTGGGGTCCTTGGTTCCGACCTAAGGCAGGCATGGTTTCCGTAAGTTTTCCCACCCTTTCCTTTGGAAAAAATTTAAATATTTTTTCTAGCAGAAAATTAAAAAAAAAAAAAATCCTAGCTGAAAGCAGTTATCATCTTTGCAGCCATCTCAAGCCTGACAAGAGACTTGTTTTCAACAGCCTACAACAGCTGAGCACACTCAAACATCTCCTTTTTCTCACATATCTCTTGTTGTTTATTGCCCACAGCTGCAAGGCAAATGTGGTAAAGTGTCTTCAGCTGTGTTCCCCTGCTTGTGCTTATATATACCCATGATTTCCTTTCAATAAACAGGACTTGATCACACACCCTGTCTTGTCACCATACTTCTAGTCTCTTTCTCCTCCATTCTCACTCTCTTTCTTGCTAGACCCTGTTGACTGACCCAAATGGGTCAGGTCACTTGACCCCCAAACATGGGGCAGCACGGAGTCGTGTGAGCAGGGACACTTCACCTTTTACTAGAAGACTATATAAGGACATGGATGAAGAAAGTTTTGCTCTTTGTCTGTTTTAGAGCCCATTTCTTCAGAATTCCAGGATATACAGAAGGCCGCCTGAGACACACAGCCTTTGGAACACAGCAACTATTAGATTCTTGGACTTAACAATTCAGAGTTGGCAATGGTTGGATTACTTGAACTGTGGCCTGAAATTCTTCTCTCTTGCTTTCAATCTCTCACTCTGTCTCTCTTGCTCTCTCTTTCTTTCCCCTACTGGGTTGCCTTGTCCAACTTGATATGAGACTTTGTACTAAATTAGGCTAAGATCAGTGAGTGAATATCCCTGGGAGGCCTCCTGAATTACCTGAAGGGAAATGAAAGAGGAGTGTACCAGGGGAGAGAAATAGGGGTAGAAAATGGGAGGAGTGAAGAGACAGGGTCAGGTGAAGAGGGCCAGCCAGGGGGTCTAGGTCCATGTTAAGAACTGGGACACAGTGAAGAGGAGGGACAGAGGGATTAGAGATAGTTGTGGAGTGGAATGAGAAATTGGAATGTGTTTGTGAGAAGATGCCCTACCTGGAATTCTTAAGGCCTAGCCTTCCTGGCCTATGGTCTGGAGGGAATTCCCCCCTGAATTGGAAGCTTGAACACAGCAATCAGGAGGAAAGAGGGGTTAGGGGATACTGTTTCAAAGGGGGCAAGTGAGGTGACTTTTATTGACTGCTTCTACTTTATTAGGAGTTATGTCTGTTTAGTTGACTATCTGACTTTGATTTTGCCTTGATAAGGGTTACATATCCAGAAAAATTTCAAGTTATTTTAGATTTTCCAATGTCCTGAAGCAGTTTTGAGAAGTGTGTCCCTGTGAATCTCTAGATTTTCTCCATATCTGTTGTTAATGTCTCACCTTTAATTCCAGATAAGGTGAATTTGTATATTTTGTCTCTGCACTTATGTTAGTTTGGAATTGGAATTATTAATTTGTTGATTTTCTCAAAGAACCAACTACTATTTCATTTATTCTTTGGAAATTTTAAATTCTTCACTTCCTGAATTTTCTCAGTATTTGTTTTCTTATCAATTCTCTTTCTATTTTTAGGCCTTAACAAATTTGTACTTTTTCTTCCACTGTTTGTTTTGTTTTCCTGGATCTCTTTAATGGATTTCTTTCTTTCCTCACACTATTGTATGTACTTTTATGAATTTGTTAAAGGAATCTCTTCATTCTCTCCTGAATCACCTCTATCACCTTCATACAGATTATTTTAAAGTCTTTCCTTGTGCTTCAGCCCTGTTGGAATGTTCAGGGAGTGCTGTGTAAGGATAGCTGGACTCTAGTGTAGACATAATGCCCTGGCTGTTAGTGATTGTGTTGTTTGTGCTAGCATCTAAGATGCTGGCATTGCAATGGTTAAAGCTTTAGATCCTAATTTCTACATTTGTCTGTGTTGAGTATCAGTTCTGTTCCTTCTCTTCTGTTTCCTCTCTGGATATTTGAAGAGTGTGATTGCTGTATGTTGTCTTAGTTAGGATTTTATTGCTGTGAAGAGACATCATGACCAAAGCAACTCTTATAAAGGTAAACATTTAGTTGGGGCTAGCTTGACATTTTGGAGATTCAGTCCATTGTTACCATGTTGGGAAGCCTGTCATCATGCAGTCAGGCTTGGTTCTGGAAGGTCCAAAAGCTCTACATCTTGATCAAAAGGAGACTCTAACCTAGATCCATGTGCCCAAGCTTGAACATGCCCCCTTGGTTGGCTCTATTACATCTTTCACTGTTTTGGCTTGGGTGTCTTGGAATTTATTCTGTAAACTGTTCTTGAACTCAGAGATCAACATGCATTTCCTAATGCTGCACTTAAAGACCTGTACTACTAGGCCTGGTCCTAATCTTCTCTTTACACTTTTATGAAATCTTTATGAATTCTGGATTGTACTTCATTCTGTATGTAGTCATGTTGGGAATTGAAAACAGCCATCATTGCTGTCAGGCAGGAATTTTTCTTGGACCTTATTGGTTTTGCCACTGGTGGTTCTAGGTTTCTGGGTTTAGGGAGGTGACATTTAGGATGGGGATAGTTCAGAAGTATAATGGGGTTCACAGGAGGGAAGAGATTACACCAGATTCTGCTTATTTTGTCTCCTTGCAATTGGGGGAGACAATAAAAAGTGGTTACCCCAGAAGGATTGCTACAGAGTTGGGGATTATACTGGTAGGTGCAAATAAACAAGAACTGAAGGAGAGGGGAAGATCTACAGGCAGCTTCCATGCTTCCCTGTCAGGATTGGTCAGTGACTTATCAGTGAGTACATGCTGGAGTTAGGGGCTAGAATACAGCAAGGAGTGAGGGGGAGGGAGATTAAAATAGGAATTGTCTGTGGGACTCACAGCAGATGTAGGCAGTCAGAAAGGAAGGATACACATAGTGTTAACATATAACTCTATAGATGAGCCTAGGTGATTGAAGGTTGGATGGAGAAGAAAGTAATGAAGTTATTTGTTTCCATAACTGTTTCTATCTCCTGTTCTTTTCCTGTGTTGTTCATGAATGCCTGCTGGGGTTGGAGGGTGAGATGATGGTATGATTTGGGGGAAGAAAGAACATGGAAAAATTTTCTTTGTGATGCATTGGGCTTGGTGCTATAAGGAAAAAACCAGCAGAGCAGATTTCCTGTAATAAAGCTGGAAATGAAAAGGGGGAAGTTGTCAGTGGGGGAGCAAAGAAAGAGGTGTGGATCTACTTGCATCCTTCTGTTACCATGGAAAGATTGGTACTGGTGTTAGTGGTGGTGCAAGCCTGGCTAGAAGGCTGAGAAAGAGCAAAGAGTGGGGGGATGGAGGTTAGAAAGAGAAGATCTGTGGGATCCACAGGATATGTGAAGAATGGGCAGTGAAGACTCTCACAGGAAGTATGCTACAGAGGTGAGGTTGAGATAGTGGGATTGAGTCTGAAGTAGGAGAAGATCAGTAAGCAGTCTTCCTGGTATGCTGGCAGGCATGGACTGGATCTATGGTTCTCAACCTGTGGGTTCCTATTCTCTTCGACACCCTAATGACACATTCATATATGTTGAATATCAGATAGCCTGTGTATCAGCTTTCTACAATATGGTTCTTAACAGTAGCAACATTGTAGTTGTTGAGTTGCCTCAAGTACTTTAATGGTTTTGGTTGATAATAACATGAAGAACTGTATTAAGGGGGCACAGCATTAGGAAGTTTGAGATCTACTGGCTTGGGGAGTATGAATCTACCATGAATCAATCCCTAGTAACATTTTCAAACACATGTTGCGGTAAATCTCTTGCCCATAGGGAGTCCATATAATAACGACACAAGTCAATAAGTATCAAATGAATGCTGCATGCCTAGATTGGGCAGATTTACCATTAAACTACACTATTTTCCCGGCTAAGAGAGCTCTTAACAACTTGCGGTTTCCTAGGTGGTCTTCGTCTTCTCTCTCTCCACCAACTGCCCTCTAGCTTCGACCAACTGCCAACTCCGCGCCACGCCGCCTTCTCTCCTCTCGTCTTCCCCTCTTTTCCTGCCTCTGGCTCCTCCCACTCCTCTTCTACTGCCCAATCACTGGCTGTAGCCTTTATTTAACAAATTTGATTTGACAGAAGGTTTACAAGATTCACTCCTCCGCAGCCCCTCCCAGGAGTGGAGTTACCATGACAACAAGAGGCTAGGGCTATCCACCACATTTCCCCCTTTTTGTCCAATAATAATTTTTTTTTCTTTTCACATATTAATTGAACACTAACTATATTACCGTGTTGTGTTTGTTAAAGTACAAGATAAACCTAACACCCAGTCCATCATTTTTGTTAACTAAATAGAACCTTTGCCATCTCTTTCAATTAAAAAACTTAGTTCTGAACCTGGCCTATGTCCTGTCTTCAAAATGAATAGCATCTGAAAATCATCTTCTCAAAGTAAATAGCCTGGGTTGGCTGTGAGATTATAAATCTTCAACCCCATCAGAAATCCAGGATGACTAGTTAATTAAAGATATGGGAAGCACAAAGCATGGCTTCTAAAACTCAGCCAATTTAAATAGACCACTGAACATCTAGACAGTTCCTTATTTCAAAACGTTGGAGCATCTGGTCTTCAGCCTTCTGGCCCAGGAATCATCTGACAGACCTAGTAATGCAGAATTACTAAGGGCTGATTACTCTGTCTTGGCAGATATAATCAGTCGACTATTCTGCAAGTGTGTTTCTTTTTTGCACACTATTTTGTCTGTAGATTAAAAGAGGCAATTCTTGCCTAGTGGCTGTCATACCACAACTGGTGTAACTCCAAAGATGCTCAATTTCTTCTTAGAATCCAAGACTGGGAAGCTGTCAGGATCAGATAGGTCTCCAATAAAATAAATGTTTATATCAGAATGTTTGTAATGTCAATTCTATGGATTTCTGACGTTTTTGAAAATCAACTATGTAAGGCAATCTGAACAGTTGTCTGTTAATTCCTTTCCACTAATTTTTTTTTTTATTAAAAAGGACTGGGTCTAAGCCTTGTATTTCTAAATAATATATATAGGTACAATGCCTACATGAGAGTAATATATTAATCCCACTTTTGTATTAATAAGAAACTTATGCCAGTGAAAATCCTAAATTTGTATAAAATAAATTCCATATCAATGTAAGAGATTATAATTTCAACCTTGTAACTATCATAAAGATTTCTTACCAATGTAAGATATACCTATTTTTTTTTTAAACTGGGTCTAAGCTTTGTATTTCTGTATGAGTTATACAGGCACAATGCCTATATAAGAGTAAAATATTAATCCCACTTAATTCCTGAGATTTAGCTCTCTAATTCCCTTCCTGTCTGAAGCTACATTTGTAAAGTATTCCTTAAATTACAACACATGTATAATTTACAAAGTAACCAGAACAATCCACCCCAACATAAGGAACTGGGGCGATGATCTCCTTTTGTCTGCTTCCAGCTGAATTGGGGCGAAGAATTCTCATCTGGGGGCCCAAAGGGAAACAGGAAAATTGGCTTAGTCAAAGGAGAGCTAGCTGGCATCATTTGCCTTGAAGTCACTGTGTACTGAGAAAGTTCATAGCAAAGATGACACCATAACTGTTACAGTCAGAAAGGTTGGACAGGCAAGCTAGATGTTCTGGAAAAGTTCTGGAAGCAAGTCCTTAAAAGAAGAGGCTTCGATGCAGTTGCAGTAGAATCAAGCACGAAGCTGGAATAGGAGGTCCTAGAGACTCAGAATCCCTGAGTATAAATCATGCCAGGGCTGAGTTTCTCTTCTTTCATCCTGTAACATATAAAACTTAAAAGCAACAGGTAGTTTTATAAAAACATTCACATGGAACATGTAGGGCACACAGCTTTGTCAATGAAGATCAATAAAGAAAGGCCAGTGCCCTCTTCAGGTTAGTTTGATTACTTAATCAAACTATATATAACTTATATACATGCCCTCATAAAGGATGGCATGTATTAGGTCATGAGAAATTATTACCCAATTAAATGTTCTTGGCTTTGTATTGACATTTTAGTCCTAGCCAGTTAAGTCCATATAAGAGACATAACACCATATATACATCACCCATTTGGTTGGTTGAGTTAGTCTCCCTTTTCTTCTGTGTCGACTAGTGCTTCAGGGGGTCTCCCTTTGTCATTTCTGATCTTTATCATTTTGGAAGGAACCCACAGCTTTTCTTTTCCTGTGGAAACATAAACATAACCTCTCCCCCAGCGTAACACATTTCCCACTTTCCATTCTGACGTCATAATATCCTTAATATAAACAGGTTGATTTAGTTCAGAAGTTTTTTCCACAATCCAATGTCTCTCAGCAGCTGTGGAGTTTTGTTCATTAGCATTTAAAAAATTTAGAGTTAATAAAGCACTATGTAATCTATCTTTGGGGGTTCTTATTGATCCCTTTTGCCTATTAAGCATCTCTTTTAGAGTTCGATTGGATCTCTCCACAACTGCTTGTCCCGTAGGATTATGTGATATGCCTGTAACATGTTTTATATTATAATATGTAAAAAACTTCTCCATCTTATTAGAGGTATATGCTGGACCATTGTCTGTTTTAATTTGTATGGGTATTCCCATAATGGCCATGACTTCTAACAAATGTGTAATTACAGAATCAGCCTTTTCTGATGCTAATGCAGTTGCCCATTGAAATCCTGAATATGTGTCTATAGTATGGTGCACATATTTCAGTTTGCCAAACTCTGTAAAATGAAAGACATCCATTTGCCAAATGTCATTTCTTTGAGTACCCTTAGGGTTAGTTCCTGTAGGCAAAGGAGTTTGGTTATATAATGAGCAAGTAGGGCACTGCCTCACAATTTCCTTGGCTTGTTGCCAAGTAATAGAGAACCCTTTCTTTAAACCTTTGCTATTAACATGATGTTTTTTATGAAATTCTGAAGCCTCTAGCACGCTTCCTATCAATAGCTGGTCGATATCATTATTACCTTGTGCTAGAGGGCCTGGCAGACCTGTATGGGATCTTATGTGTGTTATATATATGGGGTTACTTCTATTTCTAATAATTTGTTGTAGTTGAAAAAAATAATGAGGTCAATTCAGAATTATCTTGAATAAGTTCAGCAGTCTCTATGTGTAAAACAACCCTTTCGGCATATTGAGAGTCAGTTACTATATTAAGGGATTCTTGAAAATCTGACAATACCATGATAATTGCGTATAATTCAGATTTTTGAACTGACTTATAAGGACTCTCAGCCACCTTACTTATGTCTTCTGATTTATATCCTGCCTTTCCTGATTTACTAGCATCAGTGTAAAATGTAGGGGCTCCAGATATTGGAGTTCCCTTTAAAATAGGAGGGATAATCCAATTAGTTCTTTTTATGAACTGAAGCCGCTTGCTTTTAGGATATTTGTTGGTAATCTCTCCCAAAAAGTTACTACATGCTCTTTGCCAATGTTCATCTTGTGCCCATAACGAGGTAATTTCTGCATTAGTAAAAGGTACAACAATTTCAGCCGGGTCCATTCCAACTAATTGTCTAAGTCTCATTTTTCCTTTCAGTATTAATTCAGAAACCTTCTCAACGTAGGTTTTTAACTTTTTACTCTGTTTATGGGCTAAAAATATCCACTCTAGAATATAATCTTCTCTCTGCATAAGAATTCCAGTAGGAGAGTGAGTAGAAGGTAGATAACTAAGATGCAGGCCATCTTTAGATCAATTCGATCTAGATGTGTAACCTGCAGTTTTCTTTCTACCAAGGCTAACTCCTTCTCAGCATCAGGAGTCAATTTCCTAGGACTATTTAAATCTTTATCACCTTGTAAGGTTTGAAATAAATTACTTAGTTCTTGAGTGGTCAAGCCAATTGCTGGTCGCAGCCAGTTTATATCTCCAAGTAGCTTCTGAAAATCATTTAGGGTTCTTAATTGGTTTCTTCTAATTTGTACCTTTTGTGGCTTAACCGTTTGTAGACTTATCTTATACCCTAGATAATTAATAGAATCTCCTCTTTGTATTTTTTCGGGAGCTATTTGCAATCCCCAGCAAGGCAAAATTTTCTTTACTTCATCAAACATTTTTTCCAAGATATTAATATCTGAATCAGCCAACAAAATATCATCCATATAATGATAAATAATTGATTTGGGAAACCTTTTGCGAATTATCTCCAATGGCTGTTGTACAAAGTATTGACACAAGGTAGGACTATTTACCATTCCTTGTGGTAAGACTTTCCAATGATATCTCTTTACTGGGCAACCTTTATTAAAGTTAGGTACTGAGAAAGCAAACCTTTCCCTATCACATTCATGTAGAGGAATTGTGAAGAAACAATCTTTCAGATCAATCACTATAATGGGCCAATCCTTAGGCAACAAGGAAGGCAATGGGATACCAGGCTGCAAAGAACCCATAGGCTGAATAATCTTATTAATTGCTCTGAGATCTGTCAACATCCTCCATTTGCCAGATTTCTTTTTAATGACAAATACTGGAGAATTCCAAGGACTGGTAGACTCTTCAATATGCTGAGCCTCCAGTTGTTCCTGGACCAGCTGTTCTAATACCTGTAATTTTTCTTTTGTCATAGACCACTGCTCAATTCAAATGGGTTGATTAGACAACCACTTTAGTGATAATGTTGTTGGTGTCTTGGTAGCAATGGCTCTTTGGGGTAGAGCTAAATTGTTGGCCTCTACCATATGTTGTTTATGAACAGCTTGGACAGTGTGAGACTGCCTTAAATAACGTTTCTTAACAAATTTTAAATTTTTATTAGGAGCCTGATGAATTTCATGATTAAACATTGACACTGAGGGGATATTAATCTGGGTTTTCCACTGTTGTAATAGATCTCTTCCCCATAAGTTAATGGCTATATCAGCCACGTATGGCCTCAATTTTCCTAGCTGACCTTCTGGTCCTATACATTTAAGCCATCTGGTGCTTTGTTTTATTTTGGATAAAGTTCCAAGTCCTTGAAACTGGATGTCTACTTCATGAAGTGGCCAACTTTCAGGCCAAGAATTTGGAGAAATAACAGTGACATCTGCTCCAGTGTCAACCATCCCCTCAATCTCAATATTATTCACTAGTATTCTTAGTTTTGGTCTTTGATCTTCTATAGAAGTTTGCCAAAATATTTGCTTTTGACTCCCTGTGAGGCCTTCTGAATTGTCTATAAAACCTTCCTCAGCCTTATCTGGTCTTACAACATTTGTTTTTGAAGCAGTGACATTTAATTTTCCTGGGAAAGAGAAGTCTTTTTGTCTGACATTGGGGCCTGCAAGAGGCCCCCCTGGAAGTTTTTTGGCAGGGTATTGCCCCATCTGTCTGTTGTTGCTCTACATTCCCTGGTCAGATGTCGGCCTTTGCCACATCTTTGACATATTCCAGAAGGTCTAGGCCCCCATTTTGTATTACTTTGATTTGTCCTGTAGTCATTTCTGAGACGACCCCATTTACCACAATTAAAACATTTGAAATCTTGGGTCATCTCTAGGTTTCTAGTTGCAGTTTTTCCTATTACTGACATATCAGCTGAGTGAGATCCAACATCAGCTGTTTTGGCAGGGTATTGCCCCATCTGTCTGTTGTTGCTCTACATTCCCTGGTCAGATGTCGGCCTTTGCCACATCTTTGACATATTCCAGAAGGCCTAGGCCCCCATTTTGTATTATTTTGATTTGTCCTGTAGTCATTTCTGAGACGACCCCATTTACCACAATTAAAACATTTGAAATCTTGGGTCATCTCTAGGTTTCTAGTTGCAGTTTTTCCTATTAATGACATATCAGCTGAGTGAGATCCAACATCAGCTGTGTATCTAATCCATTCATCTATTGATGCTGACCTTGCCCTCAGTGGTCTGATTACTTCCTTGCATTCAGCAGTTGCATTTTCAAAGGCTAAAGACTCAATTATTGCCTTTCTTGCTACTGAATCTGATATACTCCTTTCAACAGCTGAGGTTAGCCTTTGTAAAAAGTCAGGAAAGGTTTCTTTTGGCCCTTGTATGACTTGAGTAAATGGTTCAAGTCTCTTCCCGGATTCTGCAACTTTGTCCCAGGCATTTAAGGCTGACAATCTACACAATGCCAGAGTTTCTTCATCATATACAGCCTGCACCTCTATTTCAGCAAAACGACCTTCACCAAGCAGTTGGTCTATGGAAATCTCTCTTCCTCTGGCTCTATTTTGTCGTGCTATCTCCCTCGCCTCATCTCTCCACCATGCAAACCATTGTAAATTTGTGGCAGGTTCTAATATAGCTCTTGCCATATCTTTCCAGTCTTGGGGGATTATTCTATTTTTAATAGCCCAAGAAGTCAGAATTTGTTTAACAAATGGTGAGTGCATACCAAAATTAGTGACACTCTCCTTAAATTTTCTCAGATCTAACACATCCACAGGTTGCCATTCAAATCCTCATAACCCTGTGGGTAAACAACATTTGGAGGTCTTTGTTGTACCGTAACCGGATAGACCAAGGTGTGTTTTCTAATAACTCTTGGTTGACTTTCTCTATTTACTTCTGCCTTAACCTCAGTATTTTCCTCAGCTGAAATTTTAAATTCCTCCCTTAAGGTTTGTATACATGCTTCATATGTTTTTTTATATTGTAATTGTTTCCATTCCTCATTATTTTCTATCTGTTTCTCCATCTGATCTGTGAGCTGTTGTATGCTCTGTTTGATCATCTTTTCTAGCTCCTGTAACTTCTGTTTTAAGCCCTGCTTCCATTCCTTATTATTTTCTGTCTGTTTATCCATCTGATCTGTGAGCTGTTGCATGCTCTGTTCGATCATGTTTTCTAAGGCAAAGAATTTTTTATCTAGAGCTCTGTCTTTTGAGAAGACATAGAATATCAAAAAAATAAATATAGTAATACTGATAAATAATGAAGTGTTCCCTAAGTTGATTTCTGTCAAACCATTTGAAATATCATCATATAAAGCCCAAAAGATATCCATTGTTTTTGTCATCTTAAGTATCAAAATATGTTTCTTTTTTTTATATTAAAAAATTATCTGGTCTGGAGCCCTCAATTCACTGTTTCTATCTGAACACTACCTCGCAGGCAGCTATTTTCTAGGATCAGCAGTCCCTCGTTACAATTCGTTACTCTAACCTTTCTATTTATCTGTTTGGCTCTCTTGACTCAGAGCAGCCTGCAATTTACTCCTCCCAACCTTAAAACCTTTTACATCTATTTATCTGTGTCTATTCACCTTTTTTTAATTTAATTTTTTAATTTAAATGACCTACTGGTCTGGCTACAATAACTTTTGATTCACTGTTGAATTTTCGGAAGACCCTTCTTTCAGTTTTCACAGGGCAGTGAGCAAGCCCAGCTGTAAGCTGAGTGCTGCTCCTGATCTTGGCCATTGGGGAAGTTTTTGTACTTTGTAACCTTTCTTTTGTTCTTTCATCTCAAGTTAGTTGAGTCCTAAATAATATGTTGGGCGCCAATTTGTTGCGGTAAATCTCTTGCCCATAGGGAGTCCATAGAATAATGACACAAGTCAATAAGTATCAAATGAATGCTGCATGCCTAGATTGGGCAGATTTACCATTAAACTACACTATTTTCCCGGCTAAGAGAGCTCTTAACAACTTGCGGTTTCCTAGGTGGTCTTCGTCTTCTCTCTCTCCACCAACTGCCCTCTAGCTTCGACCAACTGCCAACTCCGCGCCACGCCGCCTTCTCTCCTCTCGTCTTCCCCTCTTTTCCTGCCTCTGGCTCCTCCCACTCCTCTTCTACTGCCCAATCACTGGCTGTAGCCTTTATTTAACAAATTTGATTGGACAGAAGGTTTACAAGATTCACTCCTCCTTCGCAGCCCCTCCCAGGAGTGGAGTTACCATGACAACAAGAGGCTAGGGCTATCCACCACAAACACATAAAATATTTTTGCATGACTTCAACCACCAACATATCTCTTACAGGAGGAGTAGAATCCCTCCACTTTGGTCTACTCTTCTGAGTTGTCATACAGCATGATGATGGAGGTCTCATTTGCCAAAAATAAATTCCAAGAAGAAAGACAGGGTGTTTCTAATACTTTTGGACAGAGAGGGGTCTGTAGAAACATCCACAGCTTAGCTTTGCTGATTGGACTACACATGACTATTCTGAAAATAAACATCTCTGGAAACCACAGACTAATTTCAAAAGTTTATTTCTATTATATTTTATTAGGTTAAGGTTTTGTCTACAGAGCTGTTTGTGGCCCAGGAGACCAGAGGAGGGTCTCAGATGCTCTGGATCACCAGTTACAGATGGTTGAAAACTTTCCTGTGTGTGCTGGAAACTGAACAAGAGTTCTCTGAGAGAGCAGTAATTGCTTTTGCAGCTGAGTTCTGAGTCCTTAAACAGAAAGTCTTCATTGTCTTTTCTTCTGTGATAAGTAAACATTCAGGTTTTGTTTCTTATCCTCTGGGCCCAGGTCATCTCTTCTACTCAGTCCAATACAGACATGTTTCTCTGAAGAAACTCTGTTGGGCTGTGCTTAGGGCCAGCACATATATTGAATCCTGGTTTCCTAGACACCAGACAAAAATCAAACAAGAACATCAACAGGGTAGATGTCAGGAAGAGAGTCCCAGACTCCAGTGTTGCTTTCCATCCACCCATCATTTGAACATATTACAGGTGTTGTTAATCCTGAGCCACTATGCTGCCTTTTCCCAATTCACTGTAAATGTGCCAGCAATATTGCACTCTAACCAGAATTCATTGGCAACAACACTAGTTGTTACTGTTGGAAGACAGGTGTAGGTCATAGCTAACAAGCCCTCTCACTTTAGGCATTTGTGTGAAGGCTGCAAGAAAGAACACTGCAGAAATCATGAAGTGGAATGCTTCAGCCATGAAGTAGGAATAAGACTCCACCATTGATTTCTACCCCAAAGTCTCAGATGTGAGAAGCATGAAGTGCAGTGAACTTTATAGCCTGAGTCTTCAGCTGCTCTGTGCAGTGGAGGTCAGCCAGGATGAGTGTGTGTGCAGCATTCTCCACAGAGAGGTTCCTGCAGAGTGCATCCTCACACATGACCTTCAAGCCCTCTAAGCCATACCTGTCAGCAGCTGCCAGCACACCAGTGGCCAGAAAGTGGCTGTGGAAGTGTGATGCCTTCCTGGGTAGATGAAGCCCATCATCTCCTTGAAGACTTAGGGATCCAGGTCATAGATCTCAATGTGGTTCATTAGTGCTCTCTTTCATTTCATGTTCAAACATGGCTCTGAAAACTGGAGAGCAAGCTGCTAGGATGGCCTTGTGAGCCCTAAATTCATGGCCACCTACCAACAGGCAGCAGTCTGTGAACAGGGAATTCTCCCACAGGTCCCCTAGGTCATGTGTCAACACATGCCTTGGATCCTGGATTGCAGGTGTCATGTTCTATCCAGGAATGCTGAAGAAGGCTTCTACTATGTTCACCTTGCAGCAGAGGATGAGCTGGTCTTCAGGGAGAAGCCAATAGGGATGAGAGAGGAGAAAATCTCAAAGGATGAACTTTTTAACTCCCCAGTGTTGGTTTTTCTGAAAGCTTACCACAGTGGGTCTCTTCATACTCTGATATTTCTCTCCTTTGGCATTTATTATCCACAACTAGAACTTTGCCCAAACTGGGATCTCGGGACAGCTGAGCAACACCAGGTAAACTGACAGGTAATCTTTTCTTTCTTTGTCACCCCTGTTTGGAAGTACTCTCAAACACCATGCTACTTTGTCTTTGTACTCTATTGAGAACACTGGGCTTGTAATCCTTTTCTAAATTCCCTCCATGCAAAATGAAAAGTTAATAATGGTCCACTCGTAGCAGAATTTCTGAACAGTGATATGGGCATAGCCCCAGGTTGTGTCTTCCAAATCCCCTGACATTTCTGCTGGAGTTATTTTTGAGGTTAAATTTGATCTGAGAAGAAGTAGAAGTTACTTACACTTCACCCTGTAGGATACAATTATAGATACTCCTTAGATTTTAGTTTCAGTTTCTCCTAAACAGGCCATTCTATGGTGCTGTTTTTCTATGCAATTTTTGCCCTAGGCTTCAATATTTGTTTTACAGGAAACAATACAGACCCATGGTCACTCTAAGTCAGTCTCTCTCTCTCTCTCTCTCTCTCTCTCTCTCTCTCTCTCTCTCTCTCTCTCTCTCTCTCTGTGTGTGTGTGTGTGTGTGTATACCTCCCTCCCTCCCTTCTTCCCAACAATAGAAGAGTTTGGAAAATTTTGTACATTCTCATTTCAGGTGTGTGTTGGGAACCAACTTCTAGCAGAAAGTGGCTATCATCTTTGCAGCCATCTGAAGCCATATACCCTGACAAGAAACTTGTTTTTCAACAGCCTACCACAGCTGAGCACATGCTGAAAAATATCTTGTTTTTCCCACATATCTTCTTTTGCTGTTTAGTGCCCCCAGCTGCAAGGCTCACTTGCTATCCACACTATACATGCCTGTAAGATGCACACAGTATCCACACCTGCAAGTTGCACGTGGTATCCATGCCTACGAGACACGTGGCAAACGCATATAAATACCCAGATTTCCTTTCAATATATGAGATTGATCAGAACCTCTGTCTTGTCTCCATTCTTGGAATCTCTTCCCCTTCATCCCCACTGTCTCTCTTGCTAGACCCTGACCCAAGGACTGGAGCAGCACCTCAGGCTGGGACAGGTGTGTTGTATTAGTCAGGGTACTTTAGAAAATGTGCACAATCAATTTCTCTACATAAAGAGAAAGGGGGTGTATGAGAAAAACCTGTAGGGTGAGATCCAGCTAATATAACAATAGCTAAAGCTTGAAATTAGACCACAATGTTTGATGAACCAAGGATTCTTCACTATATACAGGGTTTCTGAAGAAGTAGGTTCTAATGCCAAGGAGAAGTGGACTTGCTACTAAGATGAGAGCAAACAGGAAAACACACAAAGCTTCCTTCTTCTATGTTCTTATATAGACCACCAGCAGAAGGTGTGGCCAAGGGTGTGTCTTCTAGTCTCAAGATCTGGATTAAAGGTGTGTGTTTTCCTGCCTCAAGACTCTGATTAAAGGTATGTGTTTTTCTACTCAAAGAGTCTGCATTTGAACTGGATCTATCTACTTCAACTTAATAAAAATAATTTTAAAAGGCATGCTCTCCAGTCTTGTATATTACTTAAGTCCACAGGTAGTCCAGACAGGAAGAATAGCCATCACCAGTGTACTTTGCTTACTGGAGTCAATCTTCCATAAATGAAGGGATCATGTCAATCTCTGAACAGCTATTATTTACCCATCTGCTGGTCTTACATGGATTCCTGACATAAACATGATCAGGGAAGCTATATTTTCCTTAACTTGTCAGAAGTCTGAGGGTTCACAAAATGTAAGGCATGTGGAAGAACTCCTATATGGTGGGCAGGAAGCAGAGCCCCAACCCTCTGAAGATAGCTTTCTTCTTTCTAATGTGTTACACAGATCTCACCTACAGACCTTGTGATGACCCCTTCCAATTTGGTTTATGGTCTTGTACTTCCCCTCAGGAAATTCTCCTTAGACTTTTCATAGTCACTTAAGGAATCTCCTAAATGGTTCTCAATTCAATCACTTTAATTGGAAGGATTCAGCTTATCAATATCTCATAATCTGCATCCTCCACTGGTGAGTTCTGTCCTCTTGGAACTTGGACTTGGAACTGCCATACTTTTTCTGCCTTTCCTAAAAGGGAGAGATTTTGTTGTTTTCTAAGGGCTGCAGCATATATTCAAGAGATATCAAACATTAGGGTCTATTAATACTGCCCTTATGTAAAATGAGGTGAAAACTCTGCCTACACCTCTCACGTCTCCAGTTCTTCAAGTCTTAGACAAACAATTTAAAGGACACAGAAATAACTGCAGTGATTCAATCAGCTCAGCTGCCGGGAGCCAAACCCAGGAAATTACCTGCTGTTTTAGAAAGTCTAGTCAGTACAAGGTTAAGAAAGGACATTCATAGGTCTCAGGTCTCAGGTCCCAGGAACCTAAAGAACGTCTGGCATTTCCTTGGAGAAGATTATGACAGTGGGATGGTCTAGGGTGATAAGATTATGACAGTGGGAAGGTCTTGGACAGTAAGGATTCCATAGTAAGATAGCCCTAAACAATGACCCTCGCCCTAACTTCCCGGTTTGCTGTGTCTTTATAACCTGCCCCCAAAATTAAAGTTTCAGAGCTTGATCAGAACCCAGACTTGCTCTCATTCTTTGTGTCTCTTGTCCTTTCTGTTGGTATCAGCCTCCGAACCCAGTGACATCACTTCTAGGCCACTCCCACTTCTAGGCGACCCCCACATCGTTGCCGAGGGAACAGCCCCACGCTCCCAGAATCCACCTGGCTCCCTCACCTTTACCTGGGAGATACTATGTCACTGCCCATATAAAACAGGCAGTACACCGGACTCGCGCCCTCTTTAACCTCTTATCTCTCCCACCTATCTCTCCCCACCTTTGCCCTTTCCCTGAATAAACCTTCCCCCCTTGGAACCACGTGGTCTGGAGTAGTCTATTCTGTACTGGCGGCCGGGTTTTCCTCTCATCTTCCTTTCATTGGTGCATCGGCCAAGTTCGAATACTTCGGGACCGCTCCCCCTAACTGCGGACGCCGCTCGGCCCGCAGCCGCAGCCACCGCGCCGCCGCTTCAGCCGCCAACTCCCGCGGCACCGGAACGAGCCTGACAGGGCTGCTGCCGGCGCAGCCCAAGCCGCTGCCCACTGCGTGCAACCGCCCTGCACTCGCCACTGCTCTGAGCTGCCACCGACATCCCCACCGCTGCTGCTAAGCTCCATCCCTGCTATCACGGACAGCATAAATTTCCGCCGCTGCTACAGATTAGCTAAGCCTGTGGCCCACCACGTGGCACTCCACCAGGTGGCTTAGGCCCACAGACAGACCTCGTGGTACCACTCTCCTGATACCAGACTGCATATTTCTTCAAACACACACCGGCTTATTGGTAAGGAAATTCTAATTGGCTGGGAGGGACCCTAGCCGTCCAAATAAGGTCTGGCCAGCCTTTCTTGGTCGGAGAGGTGTTGCCATTTGTCTGCCTAGTCCCTAAGACTAGCCTCCTAGCCGAACCACTATTTAGGACATTGGCCACTGGGTGACTTCCCTCCCCTCGAAAGCAATTTACACCCTCCCTTCCAATTAGCTCTAGCAGCTGTGGAAAGCCTGGTACCAGGGTAAATTGCTTCCCGCAGAACTCCGGGAGTTTGTGCTAGCCCCCTGGGTAACCTCGTGATGACCTGGTTACCTAGGCTGTTGGCTGATTTCTTACCGCCTTTCTATCGGGACGCCGATACGTTAGCTCGGTAAACCCTCCCTGTCACCCAATGGGTACTACATTGTCTTCGGCCGCACCCTCAGACTCCCCACTGGGTTGTCTCCTTAAAAACCTCAGATCTCTAAAATTAACGCCTGCATTGAGGCCTTCCAAATTGATACATCTCTGCAATGAAGTTTGGATCCGGTATCCTCTAGATAATGGTTTAAAATGGCCACCTAATGGCACCGTAGATCCAATTATTTTAAAGGGTCTTCACACATACATACAGCAGTCTGGTAAATGGAAAGAAGTCCCCTATATCCAATCATTCATCTACCTCCGCTCTAATCCCTCCATGTGTTCTGCCTGTTCCACTCCCCAGGTCCTTTTAGCAATGGAACCTCCCCAACCCCCATTAGATAACGCAACACTCTTAGATCCAGCTGACGAACCACCCCCCTACGTCACTGCCCATATAAAACAGGCAGTACACCGGACTCGCGCCCTCTTTAACCTCTTATCTCTCCCACCTATCTCTCCCCACCTTTGCCCTTTCCCTGAATAAACCTTCCCCCCTTGGAACCACGTGGTCTGGAGTAGTCTATTCTGTATGGCGGCCGGGTTTTCCTCTCATCTTCCTTTCACTTTCATTCGTTCGCCCCCTTCCCTAAGGTCTCGTCGAATCCCCGCGGGCTGGGGCACTTGGCACCCGATGTGTGGTCTTGTGGGTCGGGGTCCAATCGAACATTGCTTCCACAGGGACGTCCCGAAAGCATAGGATCAACGCTTCTCCAGAGAGAAGAGAGAAGATCCGCATTGTGATCACCACAGAGTCACCCGCCTGTGAGATTGATCCAGTGAAGGTAAGAAAAAGCAACGCAATTATGGGACAAGGATTGAGCAAACATGATTTGTTCTTAAAGGGTCTCAAGGAGTCCCTCAAGGCACGAGGAGTAAGGGTTAAGAAAAAAGGATCTTAGAAAAGACAAATAGAATAGAGTTAGTTTAGAATAGTTAGTTAAGTTAGTTAGAATAGAGTTAGAATAGAGAGTTAGAATATAGATTTTTTTCCCCTTTTCCCAAATAGAAAAGACAAATAGAATAGAGTTAGTTAGAATAGTGAGTTAGGTTAGTTAGAATAGAGCTAGAATAGAGAGTTAGAATAGAAGATAGAAATAGAGATAGAATAGAATTTTTTCCCTTTTCCCAAATAGAAAAGATTTCATTGGTGATATTTGTCGATGTTTCCCCAAGAGGAGACTATTGATGGAAAAAAAATGCTACACCTCCTAAGGAGATAAAAACATTAAACCTTGGAGATGAGGGAGAGAAAGGGCTAATGCAGTTGTCCACTCTCCGGCCGTGTTAACAAAAGAAAAGAAAAAGGCGATTTTAGAGCCCTCCTGAGAGCAGGAGAAAATCAGGAGACTGTCCTGCTTTTTCTCTGGCTCCTCTGGGAGAGACCCTCAGTACTGCTCTCTATGTCTATTTTTTGTCCTTGGTGCACCAATCTGTCCATGTCTGTCAGTTTATGTCTGTGTTTTTGTTTCGTTACTTGAATGTTGTTCCATGTTTCATGTTTAAAAGAAAATGGTTAAAACTTTATCTGCTGGTTGTTCAGCCCTTGATTTAGTTTTTAAGTAGCTTCAGAGAGAGAGAGAGAGAGAGAGAGAGAGAGAGAGAGAGAGAGAGAGAAAGAGAGAGAGAGAGAGAGAGAGAAGAAAAAGTAAAAATAAAAAGCAGTTTCAATTGGCCTTTGGAGATATAAAAGCTGCTCTTAAAGGGGCCAGCAAGTTTTTTTATGGCTTCTATGGTAAGGAGCTAATAGATGTTTCTCCTAGAAAAATCTGTGACTATGATTACTGGGTTCAGCAGGTGACAAGGTGCTTCTCTTGAAATTACAGCTAGAAAAAGCAAGAAAAATTTGTTTAGTCTAAATATATGTAAATATATGTACACTTCATTTTTGCTTCGGACTGCTTTTAAAAGTATAAAATGTTCTGCATGTCTTGGATATAGATTATTTGCCTATAAGTTATTGGGTATGATTAAAAATTTTTTTGCAACTTTGGTAACAGAAAGTTGGCTTAAAACTGGTAACTCAGGATTGGAGTCATTCAGAAACCAGATGTATAAAGATAGGATTTAAAACAATGTCTCTTTAAGAGGTATTAAAAGCTGCACTATCATGCATTCATACATAAGAACTGACAGCCAAACTTAGTAACATGAAAGTAATGTACTTAGTATTGATTTTAGAGAAAATAAATTGTTTATATTGTTAAAAATCGGTTTTGTTTCCCAAAATTATGGTTACACTCTTATATTGCAAAAGAAACTAAAAAATATAGTTAAACTGAGATCCCAGTGGGAGTTTTATCTAGAACACACACGGCTCTGATAAACCATTTTAGGAATTTGTAGGTAGGCTGCTAAAAGGGCTGGTAGAAATTTTAGAGACCCCAGGCAGGAGTTGTTTTTTACACATTTGGCTTATGAGAATGCTAACTTTAGTCCAAGCTATGCTTTCACAGCACTGAGGTGATAAGGATTGTTCTAGGTATGAGGACATGGGTCATTTTCGGAAAGACTGTCCAAAAAATAGAGGCATAGACAGACAGCAGAAGTGCTGTCTGGAAGCAGGAGTGCCCCTGGAATTTGTCCTCAGTACAGGAAGGATAATCGTTGGGCCAGGCCTCAAGAAATAGGCCCGGATTAAGAACTCTCACACTTGAGTTAAGAGTTTGAATCTTTCAGTGTATATCGTTTATTGCATGGTATTTTATTAGTTGATCTCTCTGAAGGAGTTTTAATGCAAGCCTTTGTGCTCATACAACGAGCTTTAAATTTTTGGGGAGTGCTTGTTGCTCCAGAAAATATTCGAAGGCAGAAAATATTTACAGACAGCCCACCTAATGGGAAGACTATATATATAATTGGATCACATGTTCATTTTCTTAAGTTTCCCCCTGCTTCAGCACAAATAATTGAATTATGTGCTGTAGCCACTGTTTGAAATGTTGAAAAATCAAGCTTTCAATTTGTATACTCATAGCCAGTATATTATAGCTCATGGTTTATAATTGCTTAAAATTGTTCATTTTTAAGATATTGCTAATTCTCAAATTTTATAAATACAGCTTAATTTAAGAAACATGTACTTTTTCTTATCTTTATAAGACATTTAAGAGCTCATGTTGGATTGCCTAGACCCCACGGCAATGCCACAGCAGATTTGTATACCAGGCAGATTATAAGCCTCACAGTAACAATTGGCCAAACAATCTTATTCTTTATATCATCAAAATAGTAATACCTTGAGACAATAATTTGATATTTCTAGAGAGTGTGCAAGTCAAATTGCAAAAACTTGTTCTCTGTGTCCTTAATTTTTTGATAATGGTGTTAATCCTGGAGGACTTATACATAATCAATTATAGCAAGTGGATGTTACCCATTTCTGATTTTGGAAAATTAAAACAGGTACATGTAAATTGACACCTTTTCAGGCTTTCTAGTTGCAACTGCTTTAAGAGGAGAAGCAACTAAAAATGTAATTAGTTACTGCCTACATTATCTTTCTATGCTTGGTGTTCCATATCAGATTAAGAGAGAATATGGAACTGGTTATTGCAGTTGGACATTTGAGATGTTTTGTTGACAATTTAATATTACCCATATTACTGGGATTTTTTAAATTCTTCAAGGACAAGATATTGTGAAACAGGTATTGTAGAACTTTAAAATAATATCTTTATAACTCTCTGAGTGTGGAAGGAGCAGCTACTGTTGCTTCTGCCCTGGTTTTGCAAGAAACTAAAAAAAAAACTGGCTTTTAAAAAAACCAAAGATTGGGAGTTATACCCCCAGAAGGGGTCTCCTAGAAATATTCTCCATCATGCCTTGTTGTTCTCAATTTTCTAAATCTGGACGCTCATGGCAAATCTGCTGCCGATCACCTCTGACACCTTAAGACTAATAAAAATTATGCCACAGTTATATGGAAGGACCTTTTTACCTTTAAATGGAACAGCCTAGATTCAGTTCCCACATGGGGCCGAGGATCGATATGTCTGTTTGATATCAAAAAAGTCGAAGCTAGATGGCTGCCAGAAAGATTGGCAAAACAGATACCTCCACAAAGCCAGACCCAACTGTAGATAAAATGGATAACAATTGAAATCCAGGGAAGAGAAATCTCCCTGAGAATTCCCTTCTTTTTCCTTTCCAGATAAAAATGAGCCACCCATGGTATCCTCTGTTGGAAGTTCTGATCCTGATGCAGGCCTCGGGACTTGTACTACTCAGAACCCTGACTGGCCATTGACAAGGACATCGAACAGCTGGAGATTGGCATCAGAGAAAAATCTCTCATCTGCTTTTCCTTCAGCAAGAGGGGCTCTGTGCCACCCCCCAAGGAGGAATGCTGTTTTTATACTGACTAAACTGGGGTAGTTAGAGATAGTGTGGTCAAGATCAGAAAGAGATTAGAATGTCAGAAGAAACAGTGAGAACAAGAAAAACTAGTTTTCTGCCTCTCCTTGGCTTACTACCCTTCTCCCTTCCATCCTGGGCCCTGTGATCAGTCCCTTTCGCCTTTCGGCTTTCCACCCGTGGGCCTTTAACAGACTCACTGGCTTTATAAAACAACAAATTGACTCCTTGGCATCTAAACCCCTACAAGTGCATTATCATAGACTTGATTCGGCTGATAGAGGCTTGGCTGAGCCTTGCGTTGACACATCTCCTTTAGGAGCTGCATAGAACTCAGATCTGTGCACTTTGGTTCGGCATGGCACGGACACAACGTGGGTACCTGCAAGGGGTGCATGACGAGGTACCGCAGGGGGAGGACCCAAATTGTCCGCTTCTGAGTCCCCTGAAAAGCAAACCTGATTGCATAGAGGTTGGTGTTGATTTCTTGTGTCTCAAAGGAGCCGACTAAGACCCTCAATATCCTACATGGTCCATGAGACAAATAACCCTCTCCTCCCCAAAAAGACACCATTACAAATGATACTGGGAGGATCAGGTCAATGCTTTCCCCCTTTGGTCAATGCCCAATTATCTGCCAATGATATTTCTTAATGTCCGAATTTGCCTGCCAGCCTCGCTTAAAATTGTTAAAAGGGAGCAGATGCCAGGAGCCAAACCCAGGAAATTACCTGCTGTTTTAGAAAGTCTAGTCAGTACAAGGTTAAGAAAGGACATTCATAGGTCTCAGGTCCCAGGAACCCAAAGAACGTCTGGCATTTCCTTGGAGAAGATTATGACAGTGGGATGCTCTAGGGTGATAAGATTATGACAGTGGGAAAGTCTTAGACAGTAAGGATTCCATAGTAAGATAGCCCTAAACAATGACCCTCGCCCTAACTTCCCGGTTTGCTGTGTCTTTATAACCTGCCCCCAAAATTAAAGTTTCAGAGATTGATCAGAACCCAGACTTGCTCTCATTCTTTGTGTCTCTTGTCCTTTCATTCGTTCGCCCCCTTCCCTAAGGTCTCCTCGAATCCCCGCGGGCCGGGGCACTCAGCCACTCCCTGGTTCCTGTGTGTCTGACTCCTATGCTGATGATCCCTCAGGATAAATCAATTAATTGGCTTTGAGTTTTGATCTCTCCAGTAGACTTATTTCTAGTATTCACATCAGCGACTCTTCATCAAGTTCTTTTTTTAACACTTAACACTTTAATTCCTCTTTGCTTCAGCACAGATAAAAATGTCACATCTATAACCAGATTATCATACATTTGCTTTTTTATTGGATATTATATTTATATGCCAGATTTAGTCCCTTACCCCATTTCCACCACCACCCAGGAACCTCCTATCCCATTCCCCCTCCTCCTGCTTCTATGAGGATGTGCCCACACCTACCCCCACCACTGCCAACTCCCCATCTTTGAATTCTCCCCCACACTCCATATTCAGCCTTCATGGGACCAAGGATCTCCTCCTCTTCTACCTATGCCCGACAAGGCCATCCTCTCCTACATATACAGATGGAGTCATGGGTCCCTATGTGCTCCCAGGCTGGTGGTTTAGACCCTGGGGAGCTCTGGTTGGTTGGTATTGTTGTTCTCCTCCTGGGCCACCAACCATTTCAGCTCCTTCAGTCTTTTCTCTAACTTCTCCATTGGGAAACTTTTGAGCAAATCAGTGGTTAGCTGTGAACATCTGGCTCTGGGTATGTCAGACTCTGGCAGACCTCTAAGGAGACAGGTATATCAGGCTCTTGTCAGCATGCACTTCCTGACATCCACATCAGCATCTACCTTTGATGACTACACATGGATAAATACCCAGGTGGAATGGTCTCTAGATGGCCCCTCCTTCAGTTTCTGTCCCACACTTTGTCTCCATATTTGCTCCCTTGAGTATTTTGTTACTCTTTCTAAATAGGACCAAGGCATCCACACTAGGTCTTCTTTCTTCATGAATTTCATGTGGTCTGTGAGTTGAATCTTGGCTATTTCAAGCTTTTGGGCTAATATCTGATTATCAGTGAGTAAACACCATGTGTGTGTTTTTGTGTGTGTGTGATTGGGTTTCCTCACTCAGAATGATATTTTCTAGTTCCATCCGTTTACCTAAGAATTTCTCAAATTCATTATATTTAATAGCCTAGTAATACTCCATTGTGTAAGTGTACCACCTAACTTTCAGCATGGTACAGCTGTAGCTGCAGGATTCTGCTTTCCCTGTTGGGAAACTGAAAGAGTACAGGACAGTAGTGCTGTCAGCAGGTTACAAGCACAAAGGTGGAGTCTTAGTAACTATGGGGTGCCCATATTTGAGGGCAGTGAGCTGTGTAGTACCTTGGAACTTGCACAGACTCTACTCTAGAGATTGCTTGATGAGCAACAGGTGTAGTACCATAAAAGGAAAGCATGGTTTCTGGTCGAGCACAAAATAGCCAGAAAGTCAGCAGGGTTCCCTGCAAGGAACAACATACATTTCACCACACTCCCAGACTCCAGGCTCCTGATACAGGCTTCTGATATGAGGCCAAAGACCTCCCTAGAGTGGAGTCCTCTAGTCTTGTAGGACAATGCCCCTACTAGCCCCTCCACAGGTAGAGGGCATGACTACAGGCCACAGAGCCTCAAGATATCACAATGTAAGAATAAAATAATTCTCATTTTGCTTCTGTTTGGTTTATCTATATAAGTCTTGATTTTGTTTTAGCTACATGTGTTGGAACAAATAAAATTAATATCCCATTTAAAAATGTCTAGGCCAGCTGGACAATCATATGGGACCTTTAGACCCTGTGGAGACAACTGAGATGTGTGAGAAAATAAAAAGGCACAGCAAGTGAAGAAGTCTGATCAAGCTGGCAAAATTTTCATTACTCACACAGGTTATATACTCTAAAAACAGGATATGGGGGTGGGTAGGAAAGGAAAGAGGGCTTTGCAGGTGCAGAAAGCTAGCTGTAGCTGTGGGGTCTAACTAAGTTATTCTCACAAGGCCTTTCTGTTACTAGGGATTCTAAAAATATCTATCTAGCAGGATGTTGGCTAAATCTAGAGATCAGGAGGAAGGGTTACTAAGGTGGGTTGCTATGAAGTCTTGTTTGAAGTTCTGAGAACTGACAAGAAAATCATGGAAGGGAAGCAGAAAGAAGAATAGTAGATAGGAGAGCCAAGGGTGAGTGTTTGCCAAGAGTAAGGCCTTGCCATTGCTTCACACAAAAACTTACATAGTAAAACTAACAAAGAAAGTAGTGACTTTCTGCAAAATAGGTTTGGATTTACCTTAACCTGGCTAGTCCCCATTCATGGTCAGATTGGCCTAACTTCATCTTTGATGCCTACCACAAGAGAGTTGTTCTTTCTTACCTGGTGCTCACCTCTGACCTCCAGGTGAATTTTGAAATTGATATGAAATTGGAGAACACAGAGACTCAGGAGGAGAAGAGCAGGTATAGAGGTGTGAATATGTTTGGCCCACTGGAAGTGTCACCATTAGGGGGTGTGGCCTTATTGGAGGAATGATAGTCTTGGTAGAGGAAGTGTGTCCCTTCCCATGGTCCAAACATATTCAAACTACCACAGCAAGTGAAGAAAAGCAGACATCCCACCACTAAAACTGTTTCTAAGAAAGAATGAACTTCTGACCCTGGGAGGGAGAGAATGTCAGAACACTGTCAAAAGAATGGCACATGGCAAGCAGTTCCTTAGGGAGTTGTGAGAGAGGCTCCAGACAAAAAGGCAGAGGACTTTTTTTTTTACCTCAAGTGCATTTTGTTCCCTAGATTGTTTTTCTTGTTTATTCTTCTTGGATGTCAGCTCATACCTATAGAACACAACCTGGTGAAAGGATATACTGAGTCCTGTTCTCAGTGTGCCCTGAATCTGCATATGATATTCTGCTTTGCTTTCATGTATTCACAGAATATCTACAGTATGTGCATGCCAATTATGTTTAAATTGGTCTACTCTGTTGGGAGCCATCTTTTAGCAGAAAGCAGCTAGATGGACATTGCAGCCATCTCGAACCATATACCCTGACTAGAGACTTGTTTTTCAAGAGCCTACAACAGCTGAGCAGATTCTGACAAACATCTTGTTTATCCCACATATATTGTTTTGCTGTTTAGTAACCCCAGCTGCAAGGTGCATGTGGTAAAGTGTCTTCAGCTGTGTTTCCCTGCTTGTGCTTATAAATACCCAAGATTTTCTTGCAAGGAAGTCAATAGAGTCAATGGGAGACAGTAAAGGAGACTTGACCACACACTCTGGTTTGTCTGCATTCGTTAAGTCTCTTCCCCTTCTTCCCCCACTCTCTCTCTCTTGCTAGACGCTGACCTTTGGACCGGAGCAGCAGAGAGGTCAGGAACATTTTGGCCCCCAAGCATGGGGCAGCTCAAGCTGGGACATTTTGGCACCAAGCATGGGGCAGAACGGTCTGCAACACTAGTCTTAGAAATTCTGGGAAAAGGCTGCTCTGTTAATATTTAGTATATGCATACCAGTGTTTATTTACATGTTTTCTGATCATATGTTTCTGGATTCAAACAACCTTCCATGGATCATTACTTTCCTTGTTACATTCATATATAACAGTACATTGAAGCTGAAATAAAGTTGTATACAGCATTAGTCTGTAGTCCACTCCATTCTTTAAGATCCTCATTTCCCAGGTCTCTCAGGCAGCTCTACATAGGCCATCAAAAGAAGATAAGGAAGAGGAATAATATCAGAGGAGAATGAAGAAACAGTCTCCCAGTATCTAAACTCAGAACCACAGTTCTGGCTCAAGAGAGAATGAATTCTTTCTCCTGCTTTTATTCAAAATAGATTCTTTTCTTGTGAGAACAAAATTTGAAAGCAGCATTGTAACAATAACAAAAATTCATGGTCAGCAAAGACCACCAACAATTTGTTAAATATAGTCATAATAAAAATATTAAGCCCCTGCAGGGGCAGGGTGACCCAAATGAAAAGGCATGCTAGGATGTGCCCAGTCAAGTCCAGACAAGCCCAAGTGAGTAATGGGCCATCTAGTGTTTACTTTTCTCTCCCCCTTTTTGAGAAGTCCAAAGTTTCATGGTCAAAAGTATCTAGTCATCCTGCCAGCTCACACGTAGCTGCTTCTGCAAGTTGCTGATTTTTGAAATATCCAATCATATGTAAGCATGCCAAATTTTCCCACTCTCCCCAACCCCTACCCATAAATATCCCAAATTTCCTGGGTTGTGGGCCGGAACCTCTATCTCCTGCATGAGATATGTTCCGGCCCCAGGGCCCTTATCATTAAACCTCCTCTGCAATTGCATCAAGAAGGTCTCTCGTGTGTCCTTGGGGCGTACAGGTCCAGTCTTCGGTGAGGGTCCCCTTTTGGGGCTCTTTCATTCTCATATAATATGCCCTGATTACAGTTTCACCTCCCTCTATTCCTCCCCACCTCCCTTGCCCTCCAGTTGAGATCTGTACCCTATTTTAAAATTGAATTATTTGGGGTTTTGATAGCTAGGTTTTTAAGTTCTTTATATATTTTGGGTACTAGTTATCAATTGAATGTGAAGTTAAGAAAAATCTTTTCCCATTCTATAGGATCCCACTTTGTCTGAATGATGGTGTCCTTTGCCTAACAGAAGCTTTTCAGTTTCATGAGGTTCCATTTATTTTATTGTTGATCTTAGTGCCTGTACTATGGGTGTTCTGTTCAGAAATTATTCTCCTGTGACAATGAGTGCAAGATGACCTGCCCCCACTTCCTCTTCCATAAAGTTTAGTGTATCTGTTATTATCGTGAAGTCTTTGATTCACTTAGACTTAAGTTTTGTGCTGAGTGGTAAGTATGGATCTATTTGCATTCTTCTACATGAAACCATCCAGTCAGACTGTAAGATATTGAAAACTTATGAAACATATAGAAAGCTCTTATGATCCTTAGAGCTGAGCAAAAGAATGCAGGTTCACTAGTTCCAAGAATGTGGAACTAAATATAAGAGTTTAGGCCTTCACTGCCCGGGATACATTTCACATTCAGGGAGGGGTACATTATCCCTCAGTCAGAGGAAACTTGCTGGATTAACATGCAAGAGAGGAAGGGAAGGACTTATTAACATTCCTTAGACCTCAGGGAAGGGAATCCACCTGTGGATGTGGAAGGCCCAAAGCAGGAAGACACATTCCTGACCACAAAGAAAGATGCAAGTCATCTGGGTGGTTCCAGGAACTAGCTGACTTTCCACTGATTTTATGTCATGTTTCCTTGGTTACCCCTTCACCCCCCTCTACCATTTGTGGGTTCTCCTATATAAGACCGCACCTGACCAGGCAGTCTTGTCAATTCCTCTGCCCCTGCATGGGTTACAAATTGACCATCAGTCGACTGATCCTGAAATATACCTCTTGCTGTTGCTTCAAGAATGGTGTCTTGTGAGTTATTGGGTGACAGCAAATTCCTGAGGCTTGAGGGAGGTCCTCCCTTCATGGGAGGGGGGTCTTACAAGACCAGTACCATTTATGGAAGATGCTGTCTTTTTTCCAGTGTGTATTTTTGGCCTCTTTATCAAAAATCCAGTGTCCATAGATAGGTGTATATACTTATATCTCAGTCTTCAGTTCGATTCCTTTAAACAATGTGTCTATTTTTTATGCCATGCCATGTGGGTTTTATTACTATAGTTCAGTAACACACATTGAAATGGTGAGAACACCCATAGTTGTTTTATTTTTCAGGATGGTTTTGAAGGGGTTAAAACTGAGCAGAACCAAGAGTGCAGGTCATCTTGGTTGTGAGCTCTGTGTTTCAGGAACTTGGCTGACCACAAGATAGATGGTTGATTATGAATAGGCTCTTAGAGAATAGCCTATACAAAATGTTCCCCATGACTCTTCCTTGGATCCTGTCCCAAACTGAATAATGGGCTGGGACTTCCCACAGGTACTCTCCAATAAGCCTCCTTCACTCCCCCTGGGTTCTGTTTTGCCTCCCTGAGTTGTGGTTTTTGGCTTTAAATTCTCTCTGTCTCCAAAGCCCAGGGGTCAGACCCCACTGCCCATGCATGGGTCATGGGTCTTGACCTCAACATGTTGATTGAAATATACCTTTTACTGATTGCATCAAGTTTGGTGTCTTGTGAGTTAATGAGTGGCGGAAAATTCCTGAGGCTTGGGTAAGGTCCTCCCTTCAGGGGGCCTTATAGTTTTAGTTATCCTGGATTTTTTTGAGGGGGAGGTAGGTCCATATGAAGTTGAGAATTGTCTTTCAAGATCTGTGGAGAAATGTGCTACAATTTTGATGGGGATTGGATCAAGTGTGTAGACTGGTTTTGGCCATTTTTACTATGTTAATCCTGTACCATGAGCATGGGAGATTTCCCATCTTCTGATATTTTCTTCAAAGACTTAAGATTTTTATCATTCAAGTCCTTTGTCCTCTTGGTTATAGTTAGCCCAAAATGCTTTATATTACTTGACAGTGTTGTGAAAAGGGTTGTTTCCTTGATTTCATTCTCGTTCTGTTTGTCATTTGTATACAGGAGGGCCACTGACATTTATGATTTAATTTTGTAACCATGTAGTGGCTGAAAGTGTTCATTAGCTGTAGGATTTTCCCATTGGAATTTCTAGGGTCACATGTCTATCCTCATATTAATACAAATAACAGTATTTTATAGCTGCCTTCAGGCATAGATGAACTGGGTTCACCTGAAATGGGGGCTGGAAATGAAAAAGGGAGACAGAGAGGTGAGAGAAGCATGAAGCCAAGACAAAGTTTTCTAATTAATGCTTAAATTTTTAATATTCAGCTCTTCTATTTAAAGGGAAAGCCCCACCAAACCCATCCTTATTTCTTCTGGAGATGGGCAGGAGAACTCATCCTTTGTTACAGTTGTAGATGGGTGGGGGAACCCATCCTTTGTTACAGCCAGAGATGTCTCAAGGCAAGCTCAGCAGGCAGTCTATTCTTCTAAATTCCTGTAGGAGGTTGTACTTCAGCCAAGGTGGGTAACTCCACCTAGGTCCTATTATTAGGTCTATTGTGGTAAACAAGCTCTTTCTGGCCTGCTCAAGACTGGGTAGAGGGCACAGCATTTGGCTTCTTCCTTTCTAATTTGTATACCCTTGATTTGCTTCAATTGTCTTATTTTTTTAAGACATCAACTGCTCTATTTAATAAGTATATTTTCAGAGTATACAACCTTACCTTGTCCTAATTTTATTGGAATTTATTTAAATTTCTCTACATTTAACTTGATGTTGCCTTTATTATATTCAATTACATCCCTTGCATTTCTAAGAAAAATGTTGTATTTTGTCAAAAAGCTTTTTCTGCATCTAATGAGATGATTGTGAGGCTTTTGTCTTATAGGGTTGCTCATATGGTATATTGTAGTACTAGTGCTGAACCTCCCTTGTCAGCTGACTCCTATACCAAGCAGGGTGGAGGATGGGAAGTGGTGCTGCTAGTGATGAAAGATATAGAAAACTTATGAAAAGTATAGAAAGTTTTTATAACCCCTAGACCTGATCCCAAAAAATGTGGGTCAGCCAGTTCACTAGTTCCACAAAGAAAGCAGAACTAAATGTGAGCTTTTAGGTCTTCACTGCCCCTGGATAAAATCTACATTCTGGGAGGAGTACATTATTCCTGAGTCAGAGGACACTGCTGGATTAACATTCAGGAGAGGAAGGGAGAGGCTGATTAACATTTCTTAGACCTCAGGGAAGAGAACCCACCTGCAGGTGGGGAAGGCCCAAAGCATGGAGACACATTCCTGACCACAAAGAAAGATGCAAGTCATCTGGGTGGTCCCAGGAACTAGCTGACCACAAGACAAATGGTTGGGCAAGGTTACATTCTTACAAAAGATAAGTATATAACATGTTTTCTGCATGACCCTGACTAAATTATGGGTTGGGACTTCTTGGGACTTTCCATTGTTTTTATGATATGTTTCCTTAGTTACCCTTTCACTGCCCTCTCCCTGTTTGTCGGTTCCCCTATATAAGACTGCCCCTAGCCAGGATGTTTTGTCAATTCCTCTGCTCCTGTGTGAGTTATGGATTGACCATCAGCTGGTGATCCCAAAATATACCTCTTGCTGATTGCATCTAGATTGTTGTCTTATGAATTATTGGGTGGCCATGACATCCCAAGACTTGAGTGAGGGTCTCCCCTCTTGGGAGTCTTTCAGTGACAAAACAAGATTTCAACCAAACAGGGGGCTATTTGACTATTATTGCCATGTGACAATATTTGACACTTGGTCCAGGTGGCCCCTGGCCTCATACTGTTGGACCCTGAGATCCAAACCGGGAAGACAAGCTCCCACAGAAATACTCATTGACAGTGTGTTCAATGGAAAAGCAAGAGTTTTATTGAACCAGTGCACTGGGGTTTACCCTCCCCCCCCACCCCCACCTAAGGCCAGCTTTAGGCCAGCTCCTAAATTGAATCCCAATTTCAAGTCATCAGACAAAAACCAAACAAGACCATCAACAGGGTAGATGTCAGGTAGAGTGTCCTAGACTCCTGTGCTACCCTTCCAAAATATGCCATTTTAATATATTATAGGTGTTTTAAATGCTGATCCACCATGCTGCCTTTTCCCAGATTCAGTGTAAATGCTGCAGAAGAAAAGAAAAAAATAAACCAAACCAAAAAAAACCAAAAACAAAAAAACCAAAAGAAAAGAAAATAATTTGCAGGAGCCAGGGTACTTTGGAGAAACCACGGAGTGGATTGCTTCAGCCACCAAGAGGGGGTGTGACACTACCATTGATTTCCACCCTGAGGTCTCAGAGACCTCAGAAGCATGAACCGAAATGAAATCCAGGGCCTTCGCCTTCAGCTTCCTTCTGCTGTGGAGGTCAGCCAGTCTGAGAATGTGTGCAGCATTCTCCACAGAGAGGTTCCTCCAGAGGGCAACCTCACACATGACCATCAAGCCCTCTAGGCCATACTTGTCAGCAGCTGGCAGCACAGCAGTGGCCATGGAGTAGCTATCGAGGTGTTGTGCCTTCCCAGTGTAGATAAAGACCATCATCTCCTTGAAGACTTGGGGATCCAGGTCATGGATCACAAATTGATTTACATTCATTTCATGTTCAAACATGGCTCTGAAAACTGGAGAGCGAGCTGCTAGGATGGCCTTGTGAGCCCTGAATTCATGGCCAGCCACCAACAGGCAACAGTCTGTGAAGAGAGATTTCTCCCACAACTCCCTTAGGTCATCTGACAGTGTGTTAAACTGATCCATGATTGCAGGTGTCACGTTCTTTCCAGGCATGCAAAAAGTCTCCTACTATGTCCACCTTGCAGCAGAGGGTGAGCTGGTCTTCAGGGAGAAGCCAATGCTAATGGGAGAGGAGGAGATCTTGGAGAATGAACCTTTTGAATCCTTATTCTTGGTTTTGCAGAAAGCTAGTGATTTTTGTGCTCTTTGTTCTTTGATATTTCTCTCCTTGGGAATTTAGGATCCAGAACTCGAACTTTACCCAAACTGGTCTCTCTGGACAGCTGAGCAACACCAAGTAAACTGACAGGTAGTGTTTGCTTTCTTCATCAACCCTGTTTGCATGAACTCTTAAACACCATGCCACTTCGTCATTGGCCTTTAATGAGAACACTGGGCTTGAAATCTTTCTCCGAATTCCACGAATGCAAAATGAAAAGTTGCTAATGGTCCACACACAGCAGAATTTCTTAACAGTGATGTGTGGAGCCCCAGCTCTTGGCTTCCAGGTCCCCTGTCATTTCTGTTGGAGGTCGTTTGGTGGTTAAAGTTGATCTAAAGTTGATCTAAAAAGAAGAACTAGAAGTTATTTATTCTTCATTCTGGTGGATTCAATTATAGATACATTTTAGAATTTAGTTTCAATTTGTCCTAAGTTCTCTCTCTCTCTCTCTCTCTCTCTCTCTCTCTCTCTCTCTCTCTCTCTCTCTCTCTCTCTCTCTCCTCCCTTATCATCCCTAATTAACTCTCTTCCATGCTCTAAATAAACTATTCTATACTAAACCTATCATATGGCTGGTACCTCAGGGGGATGGGATGCCTCACTCAGCATGGGCCTACCAGATAACCAATCCCACCATCACCATAGCTTGGGCTATCAAACAGATCCTCAATTACTTTTTATAATACACATTGGTGTTGTGACTCAGATTTAACAACTTGCAGGTTCCCAGGTTAACATCTCCCATTGCCACATGAACTTTCCATTCAACAGTTTGCACATTAGAAGCACTACCCATTCAAAACATATCAAGTGGTCAGTGTAAACATTCCCTGGTCCAAGGTAGGGTTGTTGAGCTAGCAGCCACCTTGTGTTGTTCTTGTGGATGAAGACATTCACAGTCTTTATGACTGGCCTCTCCACTGTATCCTTATTTTAGGACATTTTCCCTTTAGTTGAGATTTCCTCTCTCCTCTGTGTAATTTCCTTTTATCACTGTTGTGAAACCTCAGGCCTGGATAAACCAGTCTCCTCACTGCCCACTCAGGTACTGGCCTGAGCTCAGACCTCAATTCAATGTTTGATGTATTGGTGATCTGACCTTCTGTTGGTTAGTTATTAACTTATCCTCAGGATGCTGGTAGGGGTAATTAATAACTGCACTCTCACCCAGAAAGCATATGTCTTCCCAGCCACTCCCAGGTTTCATACTGGGATGCCTCCCACTCTCGAAGGCATAAAACTTCACGAGCTAAATTTGGCCACAATATCCACGAAGCAAAAACTGCACGGGTGTCAAAAGTTACTTACAGAAACTTTTACAACTCTCTCTTCTGCCTTCTGGAAAAATGGAAAGATTTCTATGTAGGGCCCACTCTTACCACACCCCATCTCTTCCTGCTTTATTTCTTTGATCTCCCTCCTGCATATAGGCACAATGACAAGACTGCTTAGATTGTGGTATGATAACTATTGAGAAAGTGTTCCCCCATGATTCTGCCATTGCCTCTGCAGCTGCCTCTAGCTTCCTCTCTCCACTTTCACCCTTGGTTTCTTGCTCCCTGCCCAACCCAAACTCATTGGGGGCAAAAATCATGCTATGCTAGAGCAGAGTTGCAGGCAAACAGAGCACAGCTGCAGGCACTGCCTCTTACTTCCCGCCCCTCCCCAAGGTGCTTGCTCCCTTGTCTTGCTTCATTTCTGCCCTGCTCACACCAGATTAAGCTGTTGTGTATGCTTCTGTGCTCCTGGGTTCTGCTCACCACCACCACTGTCAGCTCTCTGGTTTCTTTTCATTCTGTTCTGCATCAGCTCTAAACCAGGTAGGGAAGCTCAGTTGCTCCATGCACAGATCAAACCCACTGCTCTGGACACAGCAACAGAGGCTGACTATGGTGAAATCAGAGACCTCTTGTCCACCAGAAAAAACATGTCCATTTATCTCTATATGTTTGTCCTTTTATATGTTTTTATCTAGTGATATACAGCCATTTCTGCCATTTTAAGATGTAACAAACATGTGACATTCCTTTAGTCAGAGCTGTAGCTTTATCACCATCTTGATTGGGGGCAGTCTTATGAGAGTATTCCATCTTTTTGTGGGCAGATAAGGTTTTTCTAAGCCTTTGCTTCAGTGACATCTTAGCTAAGAGAGGTTACATGACTGGCTGTAGCTTCACTGCCATCTTAGTTAATGATAGTCCCATGACCACCCACCTTCTTTGTGGCCATTCCTACCTCACTGCCTTGTCACCTTAGAACATGCTGACTTAGGGTCTCTGATTTCTATCCTGCCTTGGGAAGCAATAGTTTTAATAGTAATTTAAAGGTTTACAACAGTAAAAAGGTTAAAGATCACTGATTTAAGTTAGAGATTGCCTAACCCAGATATGCTTAATAGATATTAGCTGTCAGTCTTCTCAGAAATCTGCTAAATGTAATAGTAAATGTTTAAGCTTATTAGAACCGACACTCCAAAGCATAACGGTTACAACCCCCCAGATTCCCACCAAAGTTTCCAAGAAAATGTAGGCACATTGACAATACTGCCTAGAGTGTTATAAAAACCACTGAGAAACAGTGCTTCATTTCCTTGCTGCTGCCAGAGATCAGCTTATGCTGTTGTAAAATTGAGGACACCCAGAGAATTAAATGTCTCATATTGCCTAGGTCAAGGTGAGTCATTTTCCCATGTTCCTATTCTACAGGAAAAAAAAAGCTGCTTCTCTTCTGGGCCTAATTGACACACTGACTCTGCCCAGAGTTGTGATGGAGAACATGGGGACCTAGAAAACTTACTAGGTAGTGGACTATTGACCAACCTCTGTCATTTTGATTAATGATGTCTAGATTATAATTTATTTTTCTCAAATTTCTGTACGTTGACAGCTAAGCAAACTACAGCTAGAAAACAGACCTCTAGCTCCTTCCCCCAAGGTAATTTATCACCTTAATATCTCATTAGTCAATTTGTTAACTAGTTTAGAGTACCAGATCTCTTACCAAAGACAGACAGGTTTGCCTTACTCTCAGGCTTCACGATAAAAGATACACAAGTTCAGTTGTAACCTTTCACAGATATAACCTTCTGTTACTTTGTTTTCTAAACTCAGTTCCCAGTGACTAGATGCTTCATATTTCCTCCCCTTGTTATGACACTGACCTAACATTAATAATAGAGTCCTTATAAATTAGCCTAACCCTAATAAAACATTCCATTCCATGATCCAATTTTTATAATCACAAGTTTAAATTTTAAGTTTCCTTTGATTGACCTTAACCTACAGACTAAAAGTGCTTCTTGTGCTAAATCTATACTATCAGCTGTCATAGTTACAAATATAAGTTTTCTTTGGTGGTCTTTTAAGTATAGACTTAAATGTGTTTCTCAGGGTAAACTATATGATCAATTATCATACTCACAAGGTCATCCAATTTCTTAGTTTCTGTTATCTTCCGTTAATTATCTTCAAATACATTCTTCAAAATGCTTCTTATTTTATTACATTTATTTATATAAATTCAGTCTCCTAGACAGAAGAAAAAGCCCTTCTTGCTCCTTCTGCTCCATGAAAGGTTTCTGTCTTCCCTAAGCACATGTTAAAGATTGTTTATGCTGTTAACAAATTTCTCTCTTTTGTAAACTTATAAGCTCCAATAACACAGTCAGATCTACCTCCCATGAACCAAACAAACTACATTTGGAGAAGTTCACCTGCCAATGAATAGCTTAAGTTCCCACTTGAGACCTCTTCTAGACTATGGGATTCCTCTTCTTTTCCCTGGGATTTGCACTCATCTCAGGCCAAACACCAAGACCTAAGGGTTTCAAATGTACACGTACAAAAAGTTCTTTTTCTCCCAAAATGTTCTTAACATTATTCTCATTTATACATACATATATATATATATATATATATAATGTAATATATAAATATTATATGTAGTATATATCTATAAAGTATATATTGTATATATGATGTATATATCATATGTAGATATGATGTATTTATAGTATACATGTATTATTTTCTACAACTACTACTGCTACTGTTACTACTATTACTACTACATTACTACTACTACTACTACTACTACTACTACACACACACACACACACACACACACACACACACACACAATGTTTTATCATCTTGTCAGGTCCAGGAGTTTACTGAAAATCAACATCCAAGACAGCCCCAGAGATGCAACCCACATGCTCCAATCTACTTTCATAGACACAGATGCTTCAATTGGACCTGTTCCTTTTATCTAGAGATAGTTCCACAGTCCCTGGATAGCAAGGAAACAGCCAACCTCCTATGATTGGACCAATGTCACAACCCACATTTTCTTGGTTTTCCAAAGACATGTCATTCCAAAATCAGCAAGAAGTAACTAAAGATCATGACAACTCTATTCTTGCTCCACAATTGCCTCTTTCTAGTTTTTCCTTTTCTTTTAAATTAATCAAAAATGAAGAACTGTTATCATTTTTTCTAGACTCTACCCAAAATTTATCTGGCAATAGAAAGGTACACCTGACTCACTATGAAAGTGGCTTTTTGCCCCTCTCCACTCTCTTATTCTCTTACTTTCCTACACTTTCTGACCACTTTCTCGCTATGTTCTCTTCTCCCTTGCCCATGTTCAGAGGGGCCCATACTCAGAGGGGCAAACCACAACCCAGGGGGAGTGAAGGAGGGTTATTGGAGAGTACCTGTGGGAAGTCCCAGCCCATTATTCTGTTTGGGACAGGGTCCAAGGAAGAGTCATGGGGAACATTTTGTATAGGCTATTCTCTAAGAGCCTATTCATAATCAACCATCTATCTTGTGGTCAGCCAAGTTCCTGAAACACAGAGCTCACAACCAAGATGACCTGCACTCTTGGTTCTGCTCAGTTTTAACCCCTTCAAAACCATCCTGTAAAATAAAACAACTATGGGTGTTCTCACCATTTCAATGTGTGTTACTGAACTATAGTAATAAAACCCACATGGCATGGCATAAAAAATAGACACATTGTTTAAAGGAATCGAACTGAAGACTGAGATATAAGTATATACACCTATCTATGGACACTGGATTTTTGATAAAGAGGCCAAAAATACACACTGGAAAAAAGACAGCATCTTCCATAAATGGTACTGGTCTTGTAAGACCCCCCTCCCATGAAGGGAGGACCTCCCTCAAGCCTCAGGAATTTGCTGTCACCCAATAACTCACAAGACACCATTCTTGAAGCAACAGCAAGAGGTATATTTCAGGATCAGTCGACTGATGGTCAATTTGTAACCCATGCAGGGGCAGAGGAATTGACAAGACTGCCTGGTCAGGTGCGGTCTTATATAGGAGAACCCACAAATGGTAGAGGGGGGTGAAGGGGTAACCAAGGAAACATGACATAAAATCAGTGGAAAGTCAGCTAGTTCCTGGAACCACCCAGATGACTTGCATCTTTCTTTGTGGTCAGGAATGTGTCTTCCTGCTTTGGGCCTTCCACACCCACAGGTGGATTCCCTTCCCTGAGGTCTAAGGAATGTTAATAAGTCCTTCCCTTCCTCTCTTGCATGTTAATCCAGCAAGTTTCCTCTGACTGAGGGATAATGTACCCCTCCCTGAATGTGAAATGTATCCCGGGCAGTGAAGGCCTAAACTCTTATATTTAGTTCCACATTCTTGGAACTAGTGAACCTGCATTCTTTTGCTCAGCTCTAAGGATCATAAGAGCTTTCTATATGTTTCATAAGTTTTCAATATCTTACAGTCTGACTGGATGGTTTCATGTAGAAGAATGCAAATAGATCCATACTTACCACTCAGCACAAAACTTAAGTCTAAGTGAATCAAAGACTTCACGATAATAACAGATACACTAAACTTTATGGAAGAGGAAGTGGGGGCAGGTCATCTTGCACTCATTGTCACAGGAGAATAATTTCTGAACAGAACACCCATAGTACAGGCACTAAGATCAACAATAAAATAAATGGAACCTCATGAAACTGAAAAGCTTCTGTTAGGCAAAGGACACCATCATTCAGACAAAGTGGGATCCTATAGAATGGGAAAAGATTTTTCTTAACTTCACATTCAATTGATAACTAGTACCCAAAATATATAAAGAACTTAAAAACCTAGCTATCAAAACCCCAAATAATTCAATTTTAAAATAGGGTACAGATCTCAACTGGAGGGCAAGGGAGGTGGGGAGGAATAGAGGGAGGTGAAACTGTAATCAGGGCATATTATATGAGAATGAAAGAGCCCCAAAAGGGGACCCTCACCGAAGACTGGACCTGTACACCCCAAGGACACACGAGAGACTTTCTTGATGCAACTGCAGAGGAGGTTTAATGACGAGGGCCCTCGAGCCGGAACATATCTCACGCAGGAGATAGAGGTTCTGGCCCAGAACCCAGGAAATTTGGGATATTTATGGGTAGGGGTTGGGGAGAGTGGGAAAATTTGGCATGCTTACATATGATTGGATATTTCAAAAATCAGCAACTTGCAGAAGCAGCTACGTGTGAGCTGGCAGGATGACTAGATACTTTTGACCATGAAACTTTGGACTTCTCAAAAAGGGGGAGAGAAAAGTAAACACTAGATGGCCCATTACTCACTTGAGCTTGTCTGGACTTGACTGGGCACATCCTAGCATGCCTTTTCATTTGGGTCACCCTGCCCCTGCAGGGGCTTAATATTTTTATTATGACTATATTTAATAAATTGTTGGTGGTCTTTGCTGACCATGAATTTTTGTTATTGTTACAATGCTGCTTTCAAATTTTGTTCTCACAAGAAAAGAATCTATTTTGAATAAAAGCAGGAGAAAGAATTCATTCTCTCTTGAGCCAGAACTGTGGTTCTGAGTTTAGATACTGGGAGACTGTTTCTTCATTCTCCTCTGATATTATTCCTCTTCCTTATCTTCTTTTGATGGCCTATGTAGAGCTGCCTGAGAGACCTGGGAAATGAGGATCTTAAAGAATGGAGTGGACTACAGACTAATGCTGTATACAACTTTATTTCAGCTTCAATGTACTGTTATATATGAATGTAACAAGGAAAGTAATGATCCATGGAAGGTTGTTTGAATCCAGAAACATATGATCAGAAAACATGTAAATAAACACTGGTATGCATATACTAAATATTAACAGAGCAGCCTTTTCCCAGAATTTCTAAGACTAGTGTTGCAGACCGTTCTGCCCCATGCTTGGTGCCAAAATGTCCCAGCTTGAGCTGCCCCATGCTTGGGGGCCAAAATGTTCCTGACCTCTCTGCTGCTCCGGTCCAAAGGTCAGCGTCTAGCAAGAGAGAGAGAGTGGGGGAAGAAGGGGAAGAGACTTAACGAATGCAGACAAACCAGAGTGTGTGGTCAAGTCTCCTTTACTGTCTCCCATTGACTCTATTGACTTCCTTGCAAGAAAATCTTGGGTATTTATAAGCACAAGCAGGGAAACACAGCTGAAGACACTTTACCACATGCACCTTGCAGCTGGGGTTACTAAACAGCAAAACAATATATGTGGGATAAACAAGATGTTTGTCAGAATCTGCTCAGCTGTTGTAGGCTCTTGAAAAACAAGTCTCTAGTCAGGGTATATGGTTCGAGATGGCTGCAATGTCCATCTAACTGCTTTCTGCTAAAAGATGGCTCCCAACAGAGTAGACCAATTTAAACATAATTGGCATGCACATACTGTAGATATTCTGTGAATACATGAAAGCAAAGCTTTCATCATATGCATATGATATCATATGAATCATATGCAGATTCCGGGCACACTGAGAACAGGACTCAGTATATCCTTTCACCAGGTTGTGTTCTATAGGTATGAGCTGACATCCAAGAAGAATAAACAAGAAAAACAATCTAGGGAACAAAATGCACTTGAGGTAAAAAAAGTCCTCTGCCTTTTTGTCTGGAGCCTCTCTCACAACTCCCTAAGGAACTGCTTGCCATGTGCCATTCTTTTGACAGTGTTCTGACATTCTCTCCCTCCCAGGGTCAGAAATTCATTCTTTCTTAGAAACAGTTTTAGTGGTGGGATGTCTGCTTTTCTTCACTTGCTGTGGTAGTTTGAATATGTTTGGACCATGGGAAGGGACACACTTCCTCTACCAAGACTATCATTCCTCCAATAAGGCCACACTCCCTAATGGTGACACTTCCAGTGGGCCAAACATATTCACACCTCTATACCTGCTCTTCTCCTCCTGAGTCTCTGTGTTCTCCAATTTCATATCAATTTCAAAATTCACCTGGAGGAGGTCAGAGATGAGCACCAGGTAAGAAAGAACAACTCTCTTGTGGTAGGCATCAAAGATGAAGTTAGGCCAATCTGACCATGAATGGGGACTAGCCAGGTTAAGGTAAATCCAAACCTATTTTGCAGAAAGTCACTACTTTCTTTGTTAGTTTTACTATGTAAGTTTTTGTGTGAAGCAATGGCAAGGCCTTACTCTTGGCAAACACTCACCCTTGGCTCTCCTATCTACTATTCTTCTTTCTGCTTCCCTTCCATGATTCTCTTGTCAGTTCTCAGAACTTCAAACAAGACTTCATAGCAACCCACCTTAGTAACCCTTCCTCCTGATCTCTAGATTTTGCCAACATCCTGCTAGATAGATATTTTTAGAACCCCTAGTAACAGAAAGGCCTTGTGAGAATAACTTAGTTAAACCCCACAGCTACAGCTAGCTTTCTGCACCTGCAAAGCCCTCTTTCCTTTCCTACCCATCCCCATATCCTGTTTTTAGAGTATATAACCTGTGTGAGTAATGAAAATTTTGCCAGCTTGATCAGAGTTCTTCACTTGCTGTGCCTTTTTATTTTCTCACACATCTCAGTTGTCTCCACAGGGTCTAAAGGTCCCATATGATTGTCCAGCTGGCCTAGACATTTTTAAATGGGACATTAATTTTATTTGTTCCAACACATGTAGCTAAAACAAAATCAAGACTTAGATAGATAAACCAAACAGAAGCAAAATGAGAATTATTTTATTCTTACATTGTGATATCTTGAGGCTCTGTGGCCTGTAGTCATGCCCTCTACCTGTGGAGGGGCTAGTAGGGGCATTGTCCTACAAGACTAGAGGACTCCAATCTAGGGAGGTCTTTGGCCTCATATCAGAAGCCTGTATCAGGAGCCTGGAGTCTGGGAGTGTGGTGAAATGTATGTTGTTCCTTGCAGGGAACCCTGCTGACTTTCTGGCTATTTTGTGCTCGACCAGAAACCATGCTTTCCTTTTATGGTACTACACATGTTGCTCATCAAGCCATCTCTAGAGTAGAGTCTGTGCAAGTTCCAAGGTACTACACAGCTCACTGCCCTCAAATATGGGCACCCCATAGTTACTAAGACTCCACCTTTGTGCTTGTAACCTGCTGACAGCACTACTGTCCTGTACTCTTTCAGTTTCCCAGCAGGGAAAGCAGAATCCTGCAGCTACAGCTGTACCATGCTGAAAGTTAGGTGGTACATTTACACAATGGAGTATTACTAGGCTATTAAAAATAATGAATTTGAGAAATTCTTAGGTAAACGGATGGAACTAGAAAATATCATTCTGAGTGAGGAAACCCAATCACACACACACAAAAAACACACACATGGTATTTACTCACTGATAATCAGATATTAGCCCAAAAGCTTGAAATAGCCAAGATTCAACTCACAGACCACATGAAATTCATGAAGAAGGAAGACCTAGTGTGGATCCCTTGGTCCTATTTAGAAAGAGTAACAAAATACTCAAGGGAGCAAATATGGAGACAAAGTGTGGAACAGAAACTGAAGCAGGGGCCATCTAGAGACCATTCCACCTGGGTATTTATCTCATGTGTAGTCATCAAAGGTAGATGCTGATGTGGATGTCAGGAAGTGCATGCTGACAAGAGCCTGATACACCTGTCTCCTTAGAGGTCTGCCAGAGTCTGACATACCCAGAGCCAGATGTTCACAGCTAACCACTGATTTGCTCAAAAGTTTCCCAATGGAGAAGTTAGAGAAAAGACTGAAGGAGCTGAAATGGTTGGTGGCCCAGGAGGAGAACAACAATACCAACCAACCAGAGCTCCCCAGGGTCTAAACCACCAGCCTGGGAGCACATAGGGACCCATGACTCCATCTGTATATGTAGGGGAGGATGGCCTTGTCGGGCATAGGTAGAAGAGGAGGAGATCCTTGGTCCCATGAAGGCTGAATATGGAGTGTGGGGGAGAATTCAAAGATGGGGAGTTGGCAGTGGTGGGGGTAGGTGTGGGCACATCCTCATAGAAGCAGGAGGAGGGGGAATGGGATAGGAGGTTCCTGGGTGGTGGTGAAAATGGGGTAAGGGACTAAATCTGGCATATAAATATAATATCCAATAAAAAAGCAAATGTATGATAATCTGGTTATAGATGTGACATTTTTATCTGTGCTGAAGCAAAAAGGAATTAAAGTGTTAAGTGTCAAAAAAAGAACTTGATGAAGAGTCACTGATGTGAATACTAGAAATAAGTCTACTGGAGAGATAAAAAATCAAAGCCAATTAATTGATTTATCCTGAGGGATCATCAGCATAGGAGTCAGACACACAGGAACCAGGGAGTGGCTGAGCTGATTGAATCACTGCAGTTATTTCTGTGTCCTTTAAATTGTTTGTCTAAGACTTGAAGAACTGGAGACATGAGAGGTATAGGCAGAGTTTTCACCTCATTTTACATAAGGGCAGTATTAATAGACCCTAATGTTTGATATCTCTTGAATATATGCTGCAGCCCTTAGAAAACAACAAAATCTCTCCCTTTTAGGAAAGGCAGAAAAAGTATGGCTGTTCCAAGTCCAAGTTCCAAGAGGACAGAACTCACCAGTGGAGGATGCAGATTATGAGGTATTGATAAGCTGAATCCTTCCAATTAAAGTGATTGAATTGGGAACTATTTAGGATATTCCTTAAGTGACTATGAAAAGCCTAAGGAGAAATTCCTGAGGGGAAGTACAAGACCATAAACCAAATTGGAAGGGGTCATCACAAGGTCTGTAGGTGAGATCTGTGTAACACACTAGAAAGAAGAAAGCTATCTTCAGAGGGTTGGGGCTCTGCTTCCTGCCCACCATATAGGAGTTCTTCCACATGCCTTACATTTTGTGAACCCTCAGACTTCTGACAAGTTAAGGAAAATATAGCTTCCCTGATCATGTTTATGTCAGGAATCCATGTAAGACCAGCAGATGGGTAAATAATAGCTATTCAGAGATTGACATGATCCCTTCATTTATGGAAGATTGACTCCAGTAAGCAAAGTACACTGGTGATGGCTATTCTTCCTGTCTGGACTACCTGTGGACTTAAGTAATGTACAAGACTGGAGCGCATGCCTTTTAAAATTATTTTCCTTAAGTTGAAGTAGATAGGTCCAGTTCAAATACAGACTCTTTGAGTAGAAAAACACATACCTTTAATCAGAGTCTTGAGGCAGGAAAACACATACCTTTAATCCAGATCTTGAGACTAGAAGACACACCCTTGGCCACACCTTCTGCTGGTGATCTATATAAGAACATAGAAGAAGGAAGCTTTGTGTGTTTTCCTGTTTGCTCTCATCTTATTAGCAAGTCCACTTCTCCTTGGCATTAGAACCTACTTCTTCAGAAATCCTGTATATACTGAAGAATCCTTGGTTCGTCAAACATTGTGGTCTAATTGCAAGCTTTAGCTATTGTTATATTTGCTGGATCTCACCTTACAGGTTTTTCTGATACACCCCTTTCTCTTTATGTAGAGAAATTGATTGTGTACATTTTCTAAAGGACCCTGACTAATACAACACACCTGTCCCAGCCCAAGCTGCTGCTCCAGTCCTTGGGTCAGGGTCTAGCAAGAGAGACAGTGGGGATAAAGGGGAAGAGATTCCAAGAATGGAGACAAGACAGAGGTTCTGATCAATCTCATATATTGAAAGGAAATCTGGGTATTTATATGCGTTTGCCACGTGTCTCATAGGCATGGATACCACGTGCAACTTGCAGGTGTGGATACTGTGTGCATCTTACAGGCATGTATAATGTGGATAGCAAGTGAGCCTTGCACCTGGGGGCACTAAACAGCAAAAGAAGATATGTGGGAAAAACAAGATATTTTTCAGCATGTGCTCAGCTGTGGTAGGCTGTTGAAAAACAAGTTTCTTGTCAGGGTATATGGTTTCAGATGGATGCAAAGATGATAGCCATTTTCTGCTAGAAGTTGTTTCCCAACACACACCTGAAATGAGAATGTACAAAATTTTCCAAACTCTTCTATTGTTGAGAAGAAGGGAGGGAGGGAGGGAGGTATATATACACACACACACAGAGAGACAGAGAGAGAGAAAGAGAGAGAGAGAGAGAGAGAGAGAGAGAGAGAGAGAGAGAGACAGACTTACAGTGACTATGGGTCTGTATTGTTTCCTGTAAAACAAATATTGAAGCCTAGAGCAAAAATTCCATAGAAAAACAGCACCATAGAATGGCCTGTTTAGGAGAAACTGAAACTAAAATCTAAGGAGTATCTATAATTGTATCCTACAGGGTGAAGAGTAAGTAACTTCTACTTCTTCTCAGATCAAATTTAACCTCAAAAATAACTCCAGCAGAAATGTCAGGGGATTTGGAAGACACAACCTGGGGCTATGCCCATATCACTGTTCAGAAATTCTGCTATGAGTGGACCATTATTAACTTTTCATTTTGCATGGAGGAAATTTAGAAAAGGATTACAAGTACAGTGTTCTCAATAGAGTACAAAGACAAAGTAGCATGGTGTTTGAGAGTACTTCCAAACAGGGGTGACAAAGAAAGAAAAGATTACCTGTCAGTTTACCTGGTGTTGCTCAGCTGTCCAGAGATCCCAGTTTGGGCAAAGTTCCAGGTGTGGATAATAAATGCCCAAGGAGAGAAATATCAGAGTATGAAGAGACCCACTGTGGTAAGCTTTCTGAAAAACCAACACAGGGGATTTTAAAAGCTCATCCTTTGAGATTTTCTCCTCTCTCATCCGTATTGCCTTCTCCCTGAAGACCAGCTCACCCTCTGCTGCAAGGTGAACATAGTAGAAGCCTTCTTCAGCATTCCTGGATAGAACATGACACCTGCAATCCAGGATCCAAGGCATGTGTTGAGAGATGACCTAGGGGACCTGTGGGAGAATTCCCTGTTCACAGACTGCTGCCTGTTGGTAGGTGGCCATGAATTTAGGGCTCACAAGGCCATCCTAGCAGCTTGCTCTCCAGTTTTCAGAGCCATGTTTGAACATGAAATGAAAGAGAGCACTAATGAACCACATTGAGATCTATGACCTGGATCCCTAAGTCTTCAAGGAGATGATGGGCTTCATCTACCCAGGAAGGCACCACACTTCCACAGCCACTTTCTGGCCACTGGTGTGCTGGCAGCTGCTGACAGGTATGGCTTAGAGGGCTTGAAGGTCATGTGTGAGGATGCACTCTGCAGGAACCTCTCTGTGGAGAATGCTGCACACACACTCATCCTGGCTGACCTCCACTGCACAGAGCAGCTGAAGACTCAGGCCCTGGAGTTCATTGCACTTCATGCTTCTCACATCTCTGAGACTTTGGGGTAGAAATCAATGGTGGAGTCTTATTCTTACTTCATGGCTGAAGCATTCCACTTCATGATTTCTGCAGTGTTCTTGCTTGCAGCCTTCATTCAAATGCCTAAATTGAGTGGGCTTGTTAGCTATGACCTATACCTGTCTTCCAGCAGCAACAACTAGTGTTTTTGCCAAAGAATTCTGGTTAGAGTGCAATATTGCTGGCACATTTACAGTGAATTAGGGAGAGGCAGCCTAGTGGCTCAGGATTAACAACACCTGTAATATGTTCAAATGGTGGGTGGGGAAAAAGCTACACTGGAGTCTGGGACTCTCTTCCTGACATCTACCCTGTTGGTGTTCTGGCTGATGTCTAGGAAACCAGGATTCAATTTAGGTGCTGGCCCTAAGCACAGCCCAACAGAGTTTCTTCAGAGAAACATGTCTGCATTGGACTGAGTAGAAGAGATGACCTGGGCCCAGAGGATAAGAGAAACAAAACCTGAATGTTTACTTATCATAGAAGAAAAGAAAATGAAGACTTTCTGTTTAAGGACTCAGAACTCAGCTGCAAAAGCAATTACTGCTCTCTCAGAGAACTCTTGTTCAGTTTCCAGCACACACAGGAAAGTTTTCAACCACCTGTAACTGGTGATCCAGAGGTTCTGAGGCCCTCCTCTGGTCTCCTGGGCCACAAACAGCTCTGTAGACAAAACCTTAACCTAATAAAATATAATAGGAATAAACTTTTGAAATTAGTCTGTGGTTTCCAGAGATGTCTATTTTCAGAATAATTATGTGTAGTCCAATCAGCCAAGCTAAGATGTGGATGTTTGTACAGACCCCTCACTGTCCTATCATTATTAGAAATACCCGGTCTTTCTCTTGGAATTTGTTTTTGGCAAATGAGAACTCCATCATCATGCTCTATGACAACTGAGAAGAATAGACCAAAGTGGAGGGAATCTACTCTTCCTGGGAGAGATACGTTTGTGGTTGAAAGCATGCAAAAATATTTTATGTGTTTAAAAACACTACCAGGGATTGATTCATTGTAAATTCATACTTCCCAAGCCAGTAGATCTCAAACTTCCTAATGCTGTGCCCCCTTAATACAGTTCTTCATGTCATTATCAACCAAAACCATTAAAGTACTTGTGGCAACTCAAGAACTACAATATTGCTACTGTTATGAACCATACTGTAGAGTGCTGATATACAGGCTATCTGATATTCAACCCATATGAATGTGTCATTAGAGTGTGAAAGAGAATAGGAACCCACAGGTTGAGACCCATAGATCTAGGCCATGCCTGCCAGCATTCCAGGTAGATTGCTTACAGATCTTCTCCTACTTCAGACCCAATCCCACTATCTCAACCTCACCTCTGTTGCACACTACCTATGGAAGTCTTCACTGCCCATTCTTCACATATCCTGTGGATCCCACAGATCTTCTCTTTCTAACCTCCACCCCCCCCCCCCACTCTTTGCTCTTTCTCAGCTTTCTAGCCAGGCTTGCACCACCACTAACACAAGTACCACTCTTTCCTTGGTAACAGAAGGATGAAAGTAGATCCACAGCTCTCTCTTTGCTCCCCCACTGACAACTTTCCCCTTTTCATTTTCAGCTGTATAGCAGAAAATCTGCTGTGATTTTTTTTTTCTGTAAAGCACCAAGCCCAATGCATCACAAAGACAATTTTTCCACGTTCTTTCTTCCCCCAATCAGACCATCATCTCACCCTCCAACCCCCACAGGCATTCATGAAGAACACAAAAACAACAGGAGATAGAAACAGTTATGGAAACAAATAACTCCATTAATCCCTCCTCCATCCCACCATCAATCCCCTAAGCTCCTCTATACAGCTATATGTTAACACCAGCTGTATCCTTCCTTGCTGCCTGCCTACATCTGCTGTGAATCCCACAGACAATTCCTTTTAATCTCCCTCCCCTCACTTCTTGCTTTATTCTAGCCCCAAACTCCAGCATGTACTCACTGATAAGTCACTGACCAATCCTGACAGGGAAGCATGGAAGCTGCCTGTAGATCTTTCCCTCTCCTTCAGTTCTTGTTTATTGGCACCTACCAGTCTAATCCCCAACTCTATAGCAATCCTTCTGGGGTAACCACTTTTTATTGTCTCTCCCAATTGCAAGGAGACAAAATAAGCAGAATCTGGTGTAATTTCTTCCCTCCTGAAAATCCCATCATACTTCTGACCTATCCCCATCCTAAATGTCACTTCCCTAAACCAGGAAATCTAGAACCACCAGTGGCAATAAGGTCCAAGGAAAATTCCTGTCTGACAGCAGTGATGGCTGTTTTCAATTCCCAACATGACTACATACAGAATGAAGTACAATCAAGAATTCATAAAGATTTCATAAAAGTGTAAAGAGAAGATTAGTACCAGGCCTAGTAGTAATGCAGCATTTAACAAATGCATGCAGATCTCTGAGTTCAAGAACAGTTTACAAAATAAATTCCAAGACACCCAGATCAAAACAGTGAAAGATGTAATAGAACCAAGGTGGCATGTTCAAGACTGGGCACATGGATCTAGGTTAGAATTTCCTTTTGATTAAGATGTAGAGCTTTTGGACCTTCCAGAACCAAGCCTGACTGCATGATGACATGCTTCCCAACATGGTAATAATGGACTGAATCTCCAAAATGGCAAGCTAGCCCAAACTAAATATTTACATTTATAAGAGTTGCTTTGGTCATGATGTCTCTTCACAGCAATAAAATCCTAACTAAGACCACATACAGCAATCACACTCTTCAGATATCCAGAGAGGAAACAGAAGACAAGGAACAGAACTGCTACTCAACACAGAGATATGTAGAAATTAGGATCTAAAGCTTTAACCACTGCAATGCCAGCATCTTAGATGCTAGCACAAACAACACAATCACTAACAGCCAGGGCATTATGTCTATGCTAGAGTCCAGCTATCCTTACACAGCACTCCCTGAACATTTCAACATGGCTGAAGCATAAGGAAAGACCTTAAAATATCTATATGAATGTGATAGAAGTCATTCAGGAGAAAATGAAAAAATTCCTTTAACAAATTCATAAAAGCACATATAATAGTGTAAGGAAGGAAAGAAACCCATTAAAGAAATCCAGGAAAACAAAACAAACAGTGGAAGGAAATGAACAAAGTTGTTTAAGGCCTAAAAATTGAAATAGAATTGATAAAGAAAACAAATACTGAGAAAATTCAGGAAGTAAAGAATTTAAAATTTCCATACAAAGAATAAATGAAATGATAGTTGGTTCTTTGAGAAAATCAACAAATTAATAAATCCAACTCCAAACTAACATAAGTGCAGAAACAAAATATACAAATTCATCTTATCAGAAATTAAAGGTGAGACATTAACAATAGATATGGAGAAAATCCAGAGATTCACAGTGACACACTTTTCAAAACTGCTTCAGCACACTGGAAAATCTAAAATAACTTGACATTTTTCTGGATATCTAACCCTTATCAAGGCAAAATCAAGGTCATATAGTCAACTAAACAGACATAACTCCTAATAAAGTAGAAGCAGTCAATAAAATTCACCTCACTTGCCCCCTTCCAAACACTATCCCCTAACCCTTCTTTCCTCCTTGTTGCTGTGTAGAAGCTTCCAATTCAGGAGGGATTCCCTCTGGACCACAGCCAGGAAGGCCAGGCCATGAGAATTCCAGGTAGGGCATCTTCTCACAAACACATTCCAATCTCTCATTCCACTCCATGACTATCCCAAATCCCTCTTTCCCTCCTCTTCACTGTGTGCCAGTTCTCAACATGGACCTAGACCCCCTGGCTGGCCCTCTTCACCTGACCCTGTCTCTTCACTTTTCCAATTTTCTACCACTATTTCTCTCTCCAGGTACACTCCTTTTTCATTTCCCTTCAGGTAATTCAGGACGCCTCCAGGGATATTCACTGATCTTAGCCTAATTTAGTACAAAGTCTCATATCAAGGTAGACAAGGCAACCCAGTAGGGGAAAGAAAGAAACAGCAAGAGCCACAGAGTGAGAGAGTGAAAGCAAGAGAGAAGAATTACAGGCCACAGTTCAAGTAATCCAACCATTGATAACTCTGAATTGTTAAATCCACGAATCTAATAGTTGCTGTGTTCCAAAGGCTGTGTGTCTCAGGTGGCCTTCAGTATATGCTGGAATTCTGAAGAAGTGTGCTCCAAAACAAACAAAAAGCAAAACTTTCTTTATCCATGTCCTTATATAGACTTCTAGTAAAATGTGAAGTGTCCCGGCCCACATTATTCCACGCTGCCCCATGTTTGGGGGCCAAGTGACCCAGTCTGTTCGAAAGAGACAGGTCTAGCAAGAAAGAGAGAGTGAGAATGGAGAAGGAAGAGACTAGAAGAATGATGACAAGACAGGGTGTGTGATCAAGTCCTGTTTATTGAAAGGAAATCATGGGTACATATATATAAACATAAACAGGAGAATACAGCTGAAGACACTATACCACATGTTTCTTGCAGCTGTGGGCACTAAACAAAAAAAATGAGATATGTGAGAATAACAAGATGTTTTTCAGAGTGTGCTAAGCTGTTGTAAGCTGTTGAAAACAATCTCTTGTCTGGCTTGAGATGGCTGCAAAGATGATAGCCGCTTTCTGCTAGGAAATTTTTAAATTTTTTCTGCTAGAAAAAATTTTTTAAATTTTTCAAAAGGGAAGGCTGGGAAAACTTACAGAAACCATGCCTGCCTTAGGTTGGAACAAAGGACCGCAGGCTCCCTTTCTCCTCTTTGGATACTCAATATCCATTTGATTGAGCTGTCTTAGGATGGTGAGCCCCCCCCCCCACCCAGTTAGGGGCAAGCATCTTGAATGTTCTCTTACCTGTCATTGACTATCTGGCTTAGCATGTAAGTTAGGGGTTAATCCTCTTCAGTCTCAATGACAGACCTTTTAAAGTTCCCTACTTCCAGCCTGTAATAATGGACCTGTATGGGTTTTATTTGAATAGCATCTATCTGTTGTCATACAAAAGCCATCAGTCTGTTGAACAGCATGGATCCGAGAGACAAGAGACTTACCAATGCCTGAATGATCAGTATAAAAGCAGCAAACTTTTTTTTAAAGGCAACACATAACTTCCTTTGTTGGAAAAGTTAAAGGTCTAAGCCTTGTACCCACATAATTTGAATTAATAGAAATTATACCAATGAAACCCTTGAATTTGCATCAGTTTAGTAACAATTATACAGATTTCTACCAATACATTATGGCTGTGTAATCCATTTTAGCTCTTCCTTCCTGTTCCAATGAAACCATTACTTTCCCCTAGATAGACAGCCTAATATTAACCACCTCAGTCCACAAGTGCCAACTGGGGTGCCAACTCTTCATTACCTTCTTCAAGCTGAATATAGGCATTGAGATATTAGAAGAGGGATGGGGGAAGGGTAAATTGAGAAGCCTCTGATGTCTGTCTTAACTGCATCCAGCTGGAAGTCCAGGACATCAGTGGACATGCAGGTGACAAGAAGATTCATTCACCAAGGCTGTGGATTCTGTAACATACACATCTCAAAACAAATTTTAGTATCAAGATAATTATTTTGTTTTATTTTCTAAAATCTAGTCTTCTGTAGGCCTACCTCTGTCCTGTCTGATCCATATAATTCAGGAAGATATAACTACTACCTTAATGACCTCTTCTGAAAACACATAGGAAAACCCTTTTTCCCAAATCTGCCTGTCTATCCTTGAGCCAGTAACCAGAAAATCCTTTACACTGACCTTTTATCCAGAGGAAAAAATATAAGTACACAACTCATAATCACATCCATTTTGAAAGTTAAATCAGTCTAATACAAATGATTAACACTATCTTTCTGTTCAGCTCTTTGCCTAGAGCAACCTTCTATTTATCTATTTATCTGTTTGGCTCTCTTGACAAGGAGCAGCCTGAAATTACTCCTCACATCTTTAAATCCTTTTTCATCTGTTCTTGCTGACTTATTTCTTGCCCCATTTTCATTACTATGACCTACTGGTCTCAACATGGCAGGTTGTTGTGGCAATCACCTTTGTTTCACTTCTGAATTTTTGGCAGACTCTTCTTCCAGTAATGTTCCTCACTGGGTCTTTTGTTCTTGCTGCCTTGTGTCGAGTACCAAGTGTTTGGACCCATGCTGCTTCATGCTCCCCTACACTGGGTGCCAAGATGTCCCAGCCCACACTACTCCACACTGCCACATGTTGGGGGGCCAAATGACCCAGTCCGTTCAGGTCAGTCAACAGGATCTAGCAAGAGAGAGATAGTGGGAATAGAAGGGCAAGAGAGTAGAAGAATTGTGACAACACAGAGTGTGTGATCAAGTCCTGTTTGTTGAAAGGAAATCATGGGTATATATAAGCATATGCAGGGGAACACAGCTGAAGACACTTTACCACGTGTGCCTTGCAGCTGTGGGCACTAAACAACAAAATGAGATATGTGAGAAAAATAAGCCTCTTTCTGCTAGGAGTTGGCTCCCAACAGTGAAGTCCAGTTTAATGGTGTGCTTCTCCTGCCTCAATATCTGAATCACTGGTGGTCTTCCTACATCAAAGCTCCAGAATAATGGGGATTTAAATACTCTAAACCAAGCAATAAAGATTTCATAGGTGTCTCCTGCATTTGTGAATCATAGTTCTTTACAGTTATAGTCAAGTTGATAACCAAGAATAGCCATTACAAAGGGCTACTGATGTATATGAATTAGATTTATTATGGTTGTTAGTATTGGTGTTTATTGTTATTATTACTATTATTTTTAAATTATAATCTTTTCTCATACATACCTCCTGACCAGAGTTTCCTTTCCCTTAGATTTTATATCAAGCTAATTTGCTGAAAGTGTTTATTAGCCAAGGAATGTGGGGCCTAACACAAGGTCTAATCTCCATTCCACCTTCACCCTTCAGTCACATACACAGGTGGAGGGCCCAAACAGGCCCTAGAGAGATTTACATACTAATGAGGTACCTGAAGGCCAGAGTTGGAGCCATTAAACATTCCTCCCCAACCCCTCCCCCCATTCTCCCCTCCCCTTTTAACTCAGGTGGATCCTGGGTTTATGGGGTATGCATCCAGATCCATCCACCATCCGCCATGTGAATAAACCAGTTTTGGAAACCCAAGGGCTTCCTCGTGTGTTGGGGCCGCTCAGACATGAGGAACCCTGAGGAGCCAGGGAGAAGCCTTTAGTTAATGAGCAGCCTGGCCCAACTTCCAGCTGGAGGAACCCAGAGCTTTCCCAGCCAAGTACCCACAGCATGGCGGGAGGAACCCTGGGATCCCCAGCCTTATATTTTTCCCAACAAAGGAATATCCTGGTTCTCATGATGACATGATTCTTACCATGATGATAATAGACTGAACCTCCAAAATGGCAAGCCACCTCCAGCTAAATGTTTTTCTGTATAAGAGTTGCTTTGGTCGTGATTTCTCTTCACAGCCATCAAATTCTAACTAAGTCAACATAAAACAATCACATTCTTCACAAATCCAGAAAGGAAACCTGTTGCAAACCATTCTGCCTCACACTTGAGGGCCACTATGTTAAGGCTCACACTGCCTGGCTTGGGGGCCACTGTGTCCCAGCCTGCCAGGAGCCAAACTCAGGAAATTACCTGCTGTTTTAGAAAGTCTAGTCAGTACAAGGTTAAGAAAGGACATTCACAGGTCTCAGGTCCCAGGAACTTAAAGAACGTCTGGCATTTCCTTTGAGCTGATTATGACAGTGGGATGGTCTAGGGTGATAAGATTATGACAGTGGGATGGTCTAGGGTGATAAGAATTCCATAGTAGGATAGCCCTAAGCAATGACCCTCACCCAAACTTCCCGGTTTGCTGTGTCTTTATAACCTGCCACCAAAATTAAAGTTTCAGAGCTTGATCAGAACCCAGACTTGCTCTCATTCTTTGTGTCTCTTGTCCTTTCATTCGTTCGCCCCTTTCCCTAAGGTCTCCTCGAATCCTCGCCGGCCGGGGCACTGGCCTTAGTTGCTGCTCCGGTCCATAGGTCAGGGTCTAGCAATAGAGAAAGTGGGGATGGAGGGGTAAGAGACAGGAAGAATGGAGAGAAGACAGGATGTGTGTTCAAGTCCCTAGTCTTCAGTCTCTTTTATTGAATGGAAATCCTGGGTATTTATATGCTTTGCCACATGCATTGTAGGTATGGATACCTTGTGCATCTTGCAGGCATGGATATCACATGGGCCTTGCAGCTGGAGTCACTAAACAGCAAAACAAGATATGTGGCATATACAATATGTTTATTAGAGTGTGCTCAGCTGTTGTAGGATGTTGAAAAACAAGTCTCTTATCGGGGTATATGGCTGAAGATGGCTGCAAAGATGATAGCCACTTTCTGCTAGGAGTTGGCTCCCAACAGAAACCAAAGACAAGGAACAGAACTGCTACCCAACACAGACAAATAGACACAGGAAAGAAGAAAGCCACATTCAGACGGTTGGGGCTCTCCTTCCTGCCCACCATACAGGAGCTCTTCCACTTGCCCTCCTTTTTGTGAACACTCTGACCTCTGACAAGTTAAAGAAAACACCGTTTACCAGATTGTGTTTATGGCAGGAATCAGTGTAAGACAAGCACAAGAGTAAATAATAGCTTGCAGAGATTGACAAGATCCCTTGATTTATGAAAGATTGACAACAGTATACAAAGCACACTGGGGATGACTGTTCCTATCTCCATCTGGACTACCTCTGGAATTCAGTAACATCCAAAGCAGGAAGGCATAACTTTTAATTTTTTGTTTTGTTTTGTTTTTTGCTTAAGTAGATGGTGATAGACCCAGTTCAAATACACACCTTTAGGTAGAAAAACACACACAATTAATCTGACTCTTGAGGCAGAAAAACACACACCTTTAATCCAGATCTTGAGATTAGAAGACTCTGCTGCAGCTGAGCCACACCTTCTGCTCTAGGCCTATATAAGTACATGGAAGAAGGAAGCTCTTCCTCTTTGCCTGTTTGCTCTCGTCTTACTAGCAAGCCCATTTCTTCACTGGCATTGGAGCCTGCTTCATCAGAATTCCAGCTTATACTGAAGAACATCTAAGACATCAAACCTTGTAGACTAAGTAAGTACTGGCTTTAGCCATTGTTGGATTAACTGGACCTTAGACTATAATTCATTCTCTTATATTCTCTATCTACTGATATACAGAAATTCATTCTGTATGTTCTCTACTGGGCCATTGTTGAGAGCCATACTGCCCGGCTTTGTGGGCCAAAATGTTGCGGCCTGCTCCGCTCCATGCTTGGCAGCCACTGTGTCCTGGCCCAAGCCGCCGCTCCAGTCAGAGGGTCAGGGTCTAGCGAGAGAGTGTGGGGCATTCTTCGTTAGAAGAATGGAGAACGGAATTCTGAGGTATTTATACGCTTTTGAAAAGTGCCTTGTAGGCGCGTGGATACCACATGCCTTGCAGTTGTTGATATGACATAAGCCTTACAGGCGTCTATAGCGTGGATAGCATGTGCACCGTGCGCCTTGCAGGCTTCGATACCACGCGCGCCTTACAGCTGGGAGCAGTAAACAGCAACACAAAATATATGGGATATCAGAGTGTGCTTCAGCTGTTGTAGGCTACTGAAAACCAAATCTCTTATCAGGGTATATGGTTCCAGATGGCTGCAAAGATAATCTAGCCACTTTCTGCTAAAAGTCGGCTCCCAACAGGCCATGACTAATACAATATACTTGAACTGAAGCTAATTTCCAAATATGTCTCCCCATGGGGCCCCAAGCCCCTTCAATTCCGTCAGTCAACCCTCTTACTGGGGACCCTGTGATCAGTTTGATGGCTAGCTGTGAGCCTCTGCCTCTGTATATGTCAGGTTCTGGCAGTGCCTCTCAGGAGACAGGTATATCAGCTCTAGTCAGCATGCACTTCTGGACATCCACAACAGTGTATGCATATGCTGATTGCATCTGGGAGGGACTTGCAGGTGGGTAGTCTCAGAATGGTCTGTCCTCCAGTTTCTGCCCCACACATTGTCTCATATTTGCTCCTGTGAGTATATTGTTACTCCTTCTAAGAAGAGCCGAAACACCCACACATTGGGGTTTTTCCCCCCTTGGGCTTCATGTAGTCTGTGAGTTATGTCTTAGATATGGTGAAATTTGGGGCTAATATCCACTTATCAGTGAATGAATACCATGTGTGTCCTTTTGTGACTGAGTTACTTCACTTGGGATATTTTCTAGTTCCTTCCATTGACCTAAGAATTTCATGAATTCATTGTTTTTAATAGCTGAGTAATACTCCATTCTGTAAATGTACCACGTTTTCTGTATCCATTCTTCTGTTGAAGGACATCTGGGTTCTTTCCAGCTTCTGACTATTATAAAAAAGGCTGCTATGAACATAGAGGAGCATGTGTCCTTGATATATGTTAGCATCTTTGGGGATATGCCCAGGAGTGTTATCGCTGGATCAACAGGTAATGCTATGTCCAGTTTTCTGAGGAACCACCAGATTGATTTCCAGAGTGGTTGTACCTGCTTACAATCCAACCAACAATGGAGGAGTGTTCCTCTTTCTCCACATCCTTGCCAGTATCTGCTTGCTGTCGCCTGAGTTTTTAATCTTAGCCATTCTGAATGGTGTGAGGTGGAATCTCAGGTTTGTTTTGATTTGCATTTCCCAGATGACTTAGGATGTTGAACATTTCTTTAGGTGCTTCACAGCCATCTGATATTCCTCAGTAGGGAATTCTTTGTTTAACTCTGTACCCCATTTTTAATAGGGTTATTTGACTGTCTGGAGTCTAATTTCTTGAGTGCTTTGTAAATTTTGGATATTAGCCCTCTATCTGATGTAGGATTGGTAAAGATCTTTTCCCAATCTGTTGTTGGCCATTTTGTCCTATTGACAGTGTCCTTTGCCTTACAGAAGCTTTGCAATTTTATGAGGTCCCATTTGTCAATTCATTTTTTTTGTTTCTATTTTGTGGAATAGTTTATAGAGAATTGGTATTGGTATTAAGTCTTCTTGGGAGGTCTGATATAATTCTGCACTAAAACCATCTGGTGCTGGGCTATTTTTTTTCCCTTGGGTTTCAGATTTTAATAAATGCTGCTGTTTCTTTAGGGGTAATAGGACTGTTTAGATGGTTTATCTGATCCTGATTTAACTTTGGTGTCTGGTATCTGTCTAGGAACTGTTCATTTAATCCAGATTTTCCAGTTTTATTGAGTATAGGCTTTTGTAGTAGGTTCTGATGATTTAATTTTCTCAGTTTCTGTTGTTATGTCTCCTTTTTCAGTTCTGATTTTGTTAATTTGAATAAAGTCTCTGTTCCCTCTGCTTAGTCTGGCTAAGGGTTTATCTATCTTGTTGACTCTCACAAAGAACCAGCTCCTGGTTTTGTTGATACTTTGTATAGTTCTTTTTGTTTCCACTTGGTGGATTTCATCCCTGAGTTTGATATTTCCTGCTGTCTACTCCTCTTGGGTGCATTTGCTTCCTTTTGTTCTAGAGCTTTCAGGTGTGCTGTCAAGCTCCTAGTGGATGCTCCCTCCAGTTTCTTTTTGTAGGCACTTAGAGCTATGAGTTTTCCTCTTAGCACTGCTTTCATTCTGCCCCATGAGTTTTGGTATGATGTGTCCTCATTTTCATTAAATTCTAAAAGTCTTTAATTTATTTCTTTATTTCTTCCCTGACCAAGTTATCATTGAGTAGAGCATTGTTCAGATTCCCAGTGTATGTGGGCTTTACATTGATTTTATCAGTATTGGAGACCAGCCTTAGTCCATGGTCATCTGTCCATTGCTGAGAATGGGGTGTTGAAATCTCCCACTGTTACTGTGTGAGGTGCAGTGTGTGCTTTGAGCTTTAGCTAAGTTTCTTTTATGAATGTGGGTGCCCTTGAATTTGGTGCATAGTTGTTCAGAATTGAGATTTCATCTTTGTTGATTCTTCCTTTGATGAGCATGAAGTGTTTGTTCTTATCTTTTTTGAGAACTTCTGTTTGAAAGTCCAATTTTATTCGCTATTAGAATGGCTACTCCAGCTTGTTTCTTAGGACCATTTGCTTGGAAAATTGTTTTCCAGCCTTTTACTCTGAGGTAGTATCTGTCTTTGTCACTGAGGTGCGTTTCCTGTATGCAGCAAAATGTTGGGTCCTGTTTATGTATCCAGTCCATTAGTCTATATCTTTTTACCATTGATGGTAAGAGTTATTAAGGAGAAGTGATTGTTGCTTCCTCGTTTTTTGTGTTGTTTGGGGGTTTTTGTTTTTGTTGTTAGAGGTGGAGTTATGTTTGTGTAGCTATCTTCTTTTGGTTTGTTGGAAGAAGATTACTTTCTTGCTTTTTCTAGGGTATAATTTCCCTCCATGTTTTCCTCTATTATCCTTTGTAGGGCTGGATTTTGGAAAGATATTGTGTAAATTTGGTTTTGTCATGGAATATCCTGGTTTCTCCACGTATGGTAATTGAGAGTTTTGCTGGGTATAGTAGCCTAGGCTGCCATTTGTGTTCTCTTAGGGTCTGTATGACATATGTCCATATGTCTCCTGGCTTTTATAGTCTCTGGTGAGAAGCCTGGTGTAATTCTGATAGGTCTGCCTGTATATGTTACTTGACATTTTCCCCTTACTGCTTTTACTATTTTTCCTTTGTTTTGTGCATTTACTGTTTTCATTATTATGTGATGTGGGGTGAATTTCTTTTCTGATCTAGTTTATTTGGGGTTCTGTAGGCTTCTTGTATGTTCATGGCATCTCTTTCTTTAGGTTAGGGAAGTTTTATAATTTTGTTGAAGATGTTTACTGGTCCTTTAAGTTGGGAATCTTTGCTTTCTTCTGTACCTATTATCCTCAGGTTTGGTCCTCTCATTGTGTTCTGGATTCCTGGATATTTTGGGTTAGAAGTTTTTGCATTTTGTATTTTCTTTGACAGTTGTGGGAATGTTTTCAATGGTATCTTCTGCACCTGAGATTCTTTTCTTCTATCTCTTGTATTCTGTTGGTGATGCTTGCATCCATGACTTCTGATCTCTTTCCTAGATTATCTATCTCCTGGGTAGTCTCCCTTTGTGATTTCTTCATTCTTTCTCCTTCCATTTTTATGTTCGTTCTGAATAGTTTTGTTCAATTCCTTCACCTGTTTGGTTGTGGGTTTTTTTTTTTTTTTTGTAACTCTTTAAGGGATTTTTGTATTTCTTTTTAAGGGCTTCTATCTGTTTACATGTGTTCTCCTGTATTTCTTTGAAGAAGTTATTTATATCCTTCTTAAAGTCTTCTATCACTCTCATGAGAAGTGATTTTAAATCTAAATCTTGCTTTTGTGGTGTCATTGGATATTAAGGTCTTGCTATGGTGGCAGAACTAGTTTCTGATGATGCCAAGTAACCTTGATTTCTGTTGCTTATGTTCTTGTGCTTGCCTCTCACCATATGGTTATTTCTAGTGCTACCTTCACTCACTATCTCTGACTGGAGCCTGGCTGTGCTATTGTTTTGGTTGAGTCAGAACTCTTCAGAGTCCAGCTGTCTCTGTGATCCTGTGATCCTGTGATCCTGAGACCTTGGTTGTGATAGCTCCTGGGAGTCAGGCTGCTTCTGGGCTCCTGAATCCTGGTGTGCCCAAGGTCCTGAGATCCTATGATCCTATTATCTTATGTTCCTATATTAGAGCTCCTGGGAGTCCAGTCTCCCCTGAGTTTTGGAGGAATGAGTGCAGAGCTGAAGCCTTAAGGCACTACAATATACTTGAAATGAGAATGTATTTTCCAAGCTCATCCAAAGTTTGAAATCATAACTGCTGTGTTTCATGAAATAAGAGCCAGAATATGTTTGTTAGAACCAGGTATAGTAAGAATTAGAGGGGTGCCCAGGAGGGTCAATGCTGAGGCATCCCTTCCCCCTCTGGTACCAGCCACAGTGTAGAATAGTTTATTATATACTTTGGTATCATATATATATATATATATATATATATATATATATATATATATATATATATGGTTTATGTAGAGCATGGGAAGGGGAGTTGAGTATGGATGAGAAAGTAGTAAAGACAGATGAAGAGAAAAAGAAAGAGAAAGAGGAAAAAGTGAGGATAGAAAGAAAAACACATGGAGAAACAGGGGCAAGGGGGAAGAGAACTTAGTGAGAAAGTGGTCAGGAAGTGTAGGAAAGTAAGAGAATAAGAGAGTGGAGAGGGGCAAAAAGCCACTTTCGTTGTGACTCTGGTGTACCTTGCTACTGCCCGATAAATTTTGGGTGGAGTCTAGAAAAAAATGATAACATTTCTTCATTATTGATTAATTTAAAATAAAAGGAAAAACTAGAAAGAGACAATTGTGGAGCAAGAATAGAGTTGTCATGATCCTTAGTTACTTCTTGCTGATTTTGGAATGACATGTCTTTGGAAAACCAAGAAAATGTGGATTGTGACACTGGTCCAATCATAGGAGGTTGGCTGTTTCCTTGCTATCCAGGGACTGTGGAACTATCTCTAGATAAAAGGAACAGGTCCAATTGAAGCATCTGTGTCTGTGAGAGTAGATTGGAGCATGTGGGTTGCATCTCTGGAGCTGTCTAGGATGTGATTTTTCAGTAAACTCCTGGACCTGACAAGATGATGAAACATTGTGTGTGTGTATGTGTGTGTGTGTTTGTGTAGTAGTAGTAGTAGTAGTAGTAGTAATGTAGTAGTAATAGTAGTAATAATAGTAACAGTAGCAGTAGTAGTTGTAGAAAATAATACATGTATACTATAAATATATTATCTACACATGATATATACATTGTATATGCAATATATACTTTATAGATATACACTACATATATTTATATATTTTACATTATATATATGTATATATATATATGTATATATATATATGTATATATATATACACATATATATATGAGAACATTGTTAACAACATTTTAGTAGAAAAAGAACTTTTTGTACGTGTACATTTGAAACCCTTAGGTCTTGGTGTTTGGCCTGAGATGAGTGCAAATCCCAGGGAACAGAAGAGGAACCCCACCCTCTAGAAGAGTTCTCAAGAGGGAACCTAGGCTATCGATTGGCAGGTATACTTACCCAAATGTAATTTGTTTGGTCCATGGGAGGTAGAGCTGACTGTGTTATTGGAGCTTATAAGTTTACAAAAGAGAGGAATTTGTTAACAGCATGAACAATCTTTAACATGAGCTTAGGGAAGACAAAAACCATTCATGGAGCAGAAGGAGCAAGAAGGGCTTTTTCTTCTGTCTAGGAGACTGAATGTATATAAATAAATGTAATAAAATGAGAAGCATTTTGAAGAATGTATTTGAAGATAATTAACGGAAGATAACAGAAACTAAAAAATTTGACAACCTTTTAAATATGATAATTGATCATATAGTTTACCCCGAGAAACACCTTAAAGTCTATAATTAAAAGACAATCAAAGGAAACTTATATTTGTAACTATGACAGCTGATAGTATAGATTTAGCACAAGAAGCACTTTTACTCTGTAGGTTAAGGTCAATCAAAGGAAACTTAAAATTTAAACTTGTGATTATAAAAATTGGATCGTGGAGTGGGATGTTTTATTAGGGTTAGGCTAATTTATAAGAACTCTATTATTAATGTTAGGTCAGTGTCATAAGAAGGGGAGGAAATATGAAGCATCTAGTCACTGGGAACTGAGTTTAGAAAACAAAGTAACAGAAGGTTATATCTGTGAAAGGTTACATCTGAACTTGTGTATCTTTTATTGTGAAGCCTGAGAGAGAGTAAGGCAAACCTGTCTGTCTTTGGTAAGAGATCTGGTACTCTAAACTAGTTAACAAATTGACTAATGAGATATTAAGGTGATAAATTACCTTCGGGGAAGGAGCTAGAGGTCTGTTTTCTAGCTGTAGTTTGCTTAGCTGTCAACCTACAGAAATTTGAGAAAAATAAATTATAATCTAGACATCATTAATTAAAATGACAGAGATTGGTCAATAGTCCACTACCTAGAAAGTTTTCTAGGTCCCCATGTTCTCCATCACACCTCTGGGCAGAGTCAGTGTGTCAATTAGGCCCAGAAAAGAAGAAGCTTTTTTTTCCTGTAGAATAGGAGAAATGACTCACCTTGACCTAGGCAATATGAGACATTTCATTCTCTGGGTGTCCTCAATTTCACAACACTGTAGGCTGATCTCTGGCAGCAGCAAGGAAATGAAGCACTGTTTCTCAGTGGTTTTTATAACACTCTAGGCAGTCTTGTCATTCTGCCTACATTTTCTTGGAGACCTTGGTGGGAATGTGGGGGGTTGTAACTTTTATGCTTTGGGAGTGTCTGTCTGTTCTAATAAGTTAAACATTTACTATTACATTTAGCAGATTTCTGAGAAGACTGACAGCTAGTATCTATTAAGCACATCTGAGTTAGGCAATCTCTAAGTTAAATCAGTGATCTTTAACCTTTTTACGGTTGTAAATCTTTAAATTACTATTAAAACTATTGCTTCCCAAGGCAGGATAGAAATCAGAGACCCTAAGTCAGCATGTTCTAAGGTGACAAGGCAGTGAGGTAGGAATTGCCACAAAGAAGGTGAGTGGTCATGGGACTGTCATTAACTAAGATGGCAGTGAAGCTACAGCCAGTCATGTGACCTCTCTTAGCTAAGATGTCACTGAAGCAAAGGCTTAGAAAAACCTTATCTGCCCACAAAAAGATGGAATACTCTCATAAGACTGCCCCCAATCAAGATGGTGATAAAGCTACAGCTCTGACTAAAGGAATGTCACATGTTTGTTACATCTTAAAATGGCAGAAATGGCTGTATATCACTAGATAAAAACATATAAAAGCACAAACATATAGAGATGAATGGACATGTTTTTTTTTCTGGTGGACAAGAGGTCTCTGATTTCACCATAGTCAGCCTCTGTTGCTGTGTCCAGAGCAGTGGGTTTGATCTGTGCATGGAGCAACTGAGCTTCCCTACCTGGTTTAGAGCTGATGCTGACAGTGGTGGTGGTGAGCAGAACCCAGGAGCACAGAAGCATACACAACAGCTCAATCTGGTGTGAGCAGGGCAGAAATGAAGCAAGACAAGGGAGCAAGCACCTTGGGGAGGGGCGGGAAGTAAGAGGCAGTGCCTGCAGCTGTGCTCTGTTTGCCTGCAACTCTGCTCTAGCATAGCATGATTTTTGCCCCCAATGAGTTTGGGTTGGGCAGGGAGCAAAAAAGCAAGGGTGAAAGTGGAGAGAGGAGGCTAGAGGCAGCTGCAGAGGCAATGGCAGAATCATGGGGGAACACTTTCTCAATAGTTATCATACCACAATCTAAGCAGTCTTGTCATTGTGCCTATATGCAGGAGGGAGATCAAAGAAATAAAGCAGGAAGAGATGGGGTGTGGTAAGAGTGGGCCCTACATAGAAATCTTTCCATTTTTCCAGAAGGCAGAAGAGAGAGTTGTAAAAGTTTCTGTAAGTAACTTTTGACACCCGTGCAGTTTTTGCTTCGTGGATATTGTGGCCAAATTTAGCTCGTGAAGTTTTATGCCTTCGAGAGTGGGAGGCATCCCAGTATGAAACCTGGGAGTGGCTGGGAAGACATATGCTTTCTGGGTGAGAGTGCAGTTATTAATTACCCCTACCAGCATCCTGAGGATAAGTTAATAACTAACCAACAGAAGGTCAGATCACCAATACATCAAACATTGAATTGAGGTCTGAGCTCAGGCCAGTACCTGAGTGGGCAGTGAGGAGACTGGTTTATCCAGGCCTGAGGTTTCACAACAGTGATAAAAGGAAATTACACAGAGGAGAGAGGAAATCTCAACTAAAGGGAAAATGTCCTAAAATAAGGATACAGTGGAGAGGCCAGTCATAAAGACTGTGAATGTCTTCATCCACAAGAACAACACAAGGTGGCTGCTAGCTCAACAACCCTACCTTGGACCAGGGAATGTTTACACTGACCACTTGATATGTTTTGAATGGGTAGTGCTTCTAATGTGCAAACTGTTGAATGGAAAGTTCATGTGGCAATGGGAGATGTTAACCTGGGAACCTGCAAGTTGTTAAATCTGAGTCACAACACCAATGTGTATTATAAAAAGTAATTGAGGATCTGTTTGATAGCCCAAGCTATGGTGATGGTGGGATTGGTTATCTGGTAGGCCCATGCTGAGTGAGGCATCCCATCCCCCTGAGGTACCAGCCATATGATAGGTTTAGTATAGAATAGTTTATTTAGAGCATGGAAGAGAGTTAATTAGGGATGATAAGGGAGGAGAGAGAGAGAGAGAGAGAGAGAGAGAGAGAGAGAGAGAGAGAGAGAGAGAGAGAGAGAGAACTTAGGACAAATTGAAACTAAATTCTAAAATGTATCTATAATTGAATCCACCAGAATGAAGAATAAATAACTTCTAGTTCTTCTTTTTAGATCAACTTTAGATCAACTTTAACCACCAAACGACCTCCAACAGAAATGACAGGGGACCTGGAAGCCAAGAGCTGGGGCTCCACACATCACTGTTAAGAAATTCTGCTGTGTGTGGACCATTAGCAACTTTTCATTTTGCATTCGTGGAATTCGGAGAAAGATTTCAAGCCCAGTGTTCTCATTAAAGGCCAATGACGAAGTGGCATGGTGTTTAAGAGTTCATGCAAACAGGGTTGATGAAGAAAGCAAACACTACCTGTCAGTTTACTTGGTGTTGCTCAGCTGTCCAGAGAGACCAGTTTGGGTAAAGTTCGAGTTCTGGATCCTAAATTCCCAAGGAGAGAAATATCAAAGAACAAAGAGCACAAAAATCACTAGCTTTCTGCAAAACCAAGAATAAGGATTCAAAAGGTTCATTCTCCAAGATCTCCTCCTCTCCCATTAGCATTGGCTTCTCCCTGAAGACCAGCTCACCCTCTGCTGCAAGGTGGACATAGTAGGAGACTTTTTGCATGCCTGGAAAGAACGTGACACCTGCAATCATGGATCAGTTTAACACACTGTCAGATGACCTAAGGGAGTTGTGGGAGAAATCTCTCTTCACAGACTGTTGCCTGTTGGTGGCTGGCCATGAATTCAGGGCTCACAAGGCCATCCTAGCAGCTCGCTCTCCAGTTTTCAGAGCCATGTTTGAACATGAAATGAATGTAAATCAATTTGTGATCCATGACCTGGATCCCCAAGTCTTCAAGGAGATGATGGTCTTTATCTACACTGGGAAGGCACAACACCTCGATAGCTACTCCATGGCCACTGCTGTGCTGCCAGCTGCTGACAAGTATGGCCTAGAGGGCTTGATGGTCATGTGTGAGGTTGCCCTCTGGAGGAACCTCTCTGTGGAGAATGCTGCACACATTCTCAGACTGGCTGACCTCCACAGCAGAAGGAAGCTGAAGGCGAAGGCCCTGGATTTCATTTCGGTTCATGCTTCTGAGGTCTCTGAGACCTCAGGGTGGAAATCAATGGTAGTGTCACACCCCCTCTTGGTGGCTGAAGCAATCCACTCCGTGGTTTCTCCAAAGTACCCTGGCTCCTGCAAATTATTTTCTTTTCTTTTGGTTTTTTTGTTTTTGGTTTTTTTTGGTTTGGTTTATTTTTTTCTTTTCTTCTGCAGCATTTACACTGAATCTGGGAAAAGGCAGCATGGTGGATCAGCATTTAAAACACCTATAATATATTAAAATGGCGTATTTTGGAAGGGTAGCACAGGAGTCTAGGACACTCTACCTGACATCTACCCTGTTGATGGTCTTGTTTGGTTTTTGTCTGATGACTTGAAATTGGGATTCAATTTAGGAGCTGGCCTAAAGCTGGCCTTAGGTGGGGGTGGGGGGGGGGAGGGTAAACCCCAGTGCACTGGTTCAATAAAACTCTTGCTTTTCCATTGAACACACTGTCAATGAGTATTTCTGTGGGAGCTTGTCTTCCCGGTTTGGATCTCAGGGTCCAACAGTATGAGGCCAGGGGCCACCTGGACCAAGTGTCAAATATTGTCACATGGCAATAATAGTCAAATAGCCCCCTGTTTGGTTGAAATCTTGTTTTGTCACTGAAAGACTCCCAAGAGGGGAGACCCTCACTCAAGTCTTGGGATGTCATGGCCACCCAATAATTCATAAGACAACAATCTAGATGCAATCAGCAAGAGGTATATTTTGGGATCACCAGCTGATGGTCAATCCATAACTCACACAGGAGCAGAGGAATTGACAAAACATCCTGGCTAGGGGCAGTCTTATATAGGGGAACCGACAAACAGGGAGAGGGCAGTGAAAGGGTAACTAAGGAAACATATCATAAAAACAATGGAAAGTCCCAAGAAGTCCCAACCCATAATTTAGTCAGGGTCATGCAGAAAACATGTTATATACTTATCTTTTGTAAGAATGTAACCTTGCCCAACCATTTGTCTTGTGGTCAGCTAGTTCCTGGGACCACCCAGATGACTTGCATCTTTCTTTGTGGTCAGGAATGTGTCTCCATGCTTTGGGCCTTCCCCACCTGCAGGTGGGTTCTCTTCCCTGAGGTCTAAGAAATGTTAATCAGCCTCTCCCTTCCTCTCCTGAATGTTAATCCAGCAGTGTCCTCTGACTCAGGAATAATGTACTCCTCCCAGAATGTAGATTTTATCCAGGGGCAGTGAAGACCTAAAAGCTCACATTTAGTTCTGCTTTCTTTGTGGAACTAGTGAACTGGCTGACCCACATTTTTTGGGATCAGGTCTAGGGGTTATAAAAACTTTCTATACTTTTCATAAGTTTTCTATATCTTTCATCACTAGCAGCACCACTTCCCATCCTCCACCCTGCTTGGTATAGGAGTCAGCTGACAAGGGAGGTTCAGCACTAGTACTACAATATACCATATGAGCAACCCTATAAGACAAAAGCCTCACAATCATCTCATTAGATGCAGAAAAAGCTTTTTGACAAAATACAACATTTTTCTTAGAAATGCAAGGGATGTAATTGAATATAATAAAGGCAACATCAAGTTAAATGTAGAGAAATTTAAATAAATTCCAATAAAATTAGGACAAGGTAAGGTTGTATACTCTGAAAATATACTTATTAAATAGAGCAGTTGATGTCTTAAAAAAATAAGACAATTGAAGCAAATCAAGGGTATACAAATTAGAAAGGAAGAAGCCAAATGCTGTGCCCTCTACCCAGTCTTGAGCAGGCCAGAAAGAGCTTGTTTACCACAATAGACCTAATAATAGGACCTAGGTGGAGTTACCCACCTTGGCTGAAGTACAACCTCCTACAGGAATTTAGAAGAATAGACTGCCTGCTGAGCTTGCCTTGAGACATCTCTGGCTGTAACAAAGGATGGGTTCCCCCACCCATCTACAACTGTAACAAAGGATGAGTTCTCCTGCCCATCTCCAGAAGAAATAAGGATGGGTTTGGTGGGGCTTTCCCTTTAAATAGAAGAGCTGAATATTAAAAATTTAAGCATTAATTAGAAAACTTTGTCTTGGCTTCATGCTTCTCTCACCTCTCTGTCTCCCTTTTTCATTTCCAGCCCCCATTTCAGGTGAACCCAGTTCATCTATGCCTGAAGGCAGCTATAAAATACTGTTATTTGTATTAATATGAGGATAGACATGTGACCCTAGAAATTCCAATGGGAAAATCCTACAGCTAATGAACACTTTCAGCCACTACATGGTTACAAAATTAAATCATAAATGTCAGTGGCCCTCCTGTATACAAATGACAAACAGAACGAGAATGAAATCAAGGAAACAACCCTTTTCACAACACTGTCAAGTAATATAAAGCATTTTGGGCTAACTATAACCAAGAGGACAAAGGACTTGAATGATAAAAATCTTAAGTCTTTGAAGAAAATATCAGAAGATGGGAAATCTCCCATGCTCATGGTACAGGATTAACATAGTAAAAATGGCCAAAACCAGTCTACACACTTGATCCAATCCCCATCAAAATTGTAGCACATTTCTCCACAGATCTTGAAAGACAATTCTCAACTTCATATGGACCTACCTCCCCCTCAAAAAAATCCAGGATAACTAAAACTATAAGGCCCCCTGAAGGGAGGACCTTACCCAAGCCTCAGGAATTTTCCGCCACTCATTAACTCACAAGACACCAAACTTGATGCAATCAGTAAAAGGTATATTTCAATCAACATGTTGAGGTCAAGACCCATGACCCATGCATGGGCAGTGGGGTCTGACCCCTGGGCTTTGGAGACAGAGAGAATTTAAAGCCAAAAACCACAACTCAGGGAGGCAAAACAGAACCCAGGGGGAGTGAAGGAGGCTTATTGGAGAGTACCTGTGGGAAGTCCCAGCCCATTATTCAGTTTGGGACAGGATCCAAGGAAGAGTCATGGGGAACATTTTGTATAGGCTATTCTCTAAGAGCCTATTCATAATCAACCATCTATCTTGTGGTCAGCCAAGTTCCTGAAACACAGAGCTCACAACCAAGATGACCTGCACTCTTGGTTCTGCTCAGTTTTAACCCCTTCAAAACCATCCTGAAAAATAAAACAACTATGGGTGTTCTCACCATTTCAATGTGTGTTACTGAACTATAGTAATAAAACCCACATGGCATGGCATAAAAAATAGACACATTGTTTAAAGGAATCGAACTGAAGACTGAGATATAAGTATATACACCTATCTATGGACACTGGATTTTTGATAAAGAGGCCAAAAATACACACTGGAAAAAAGACAGCATCTTCCATAAATGGTACTGGTCTTGTAAGACCCCCCTCCCATGAAGGGAGGACCTCCCTCAAGCCTCAGGAATTTGCTGTCACCCAATAACTCACAAGACACCATTCTTGAAGCAACAGCAAGAGGTATATTTCAGGATCAGTCGACTGATGGTCAATTTGTAACCCATGCAGGGGCAGAGGAATTGACAAGACTGCCTGGTCAGGTGCGGTCTTATATAGGAGAACCCACAAATGGTAGAGGGGGGTGAAGGGGTAACCAAGGAAACATGACATAAAATCAGTGGAAAGTCAGCTAGTTCCTGGAACCACCCAGATGACTTGCATCTTTCTTTGTGGTCAGGAATGTGTCTTCCTGCTTTGGGCCTTCCACATCCACAGGTGGATTCCCTTCCCTGAGGTCTAAGGAATGTTAATAAGTCCTTCCCTTCCTCTCTTGCATGTTAATCCAGCAAGTTTCCTCTGACTGAGGGATAATGTACCCCTCCCTGAATGTGAAATGTATCCCGGGCAGTGAAGGCCTAAACTCTTATATTTAGTTCCACATTCTTGGAACTAGTGAACCTGCATTCTTTTGCTCAGCTCTAAGGATCATAAGAGCTTTCTATATGTTTCATAAGTTTTCAATATCTTACAGTCTGACTGGATGGTTTCATGTAGAAGAATGCAAATAGATCCATACTTACCACTCAGCACAAAACTTAAGTCTAAGTGAAACAAAGACTTCACGATAATAACAGATACACTAAACTTTATGGAAGAGGAAGTGGGGGCAGGTCATCTTGCACTCATTGTCACAGGAGAATAATTTCTGAACAGAACACCCATAGTACAGGCACTAAGATCAACAATAAAATAAATGGAACCTCATGAAACTGAAAAGCTTCTGTTAGGCAAAGGACACCATCATTCAGACAAAGTGGGATCCTATAGAATGGGAAAAGATTTTTCTTAACTTCACATTCAATTGATAACTAGTACCCAAAATATATAAAGAACTTAAAAACCTAGCTATCAAAACCCCAAATAATTCAATTTTAAAATAGGGTACAGATCTCAACTGGAGGGCAAGGGAGGTGGGGAGGAATAGAGGGAGGTGAAACTGTAATCAGGGCATATTATATGAGAATGAAAGAGCCCCAAAAGGGGACCCTCACCGAAGACTGGACCTGTACGCCCCAAGGACACACGAGAGACCTTCTTGATGCAATTGCAGAGGAGGTTTAATGATAAGGGCCCTGGGGCCGGAACATATCTCATGCAGGAGATAGAGGTTCCGGCCCACAACCCAGGAAATTTGGGATATTTATGGGTAGGGGTTGGGGAGAGTGGGAAAATTTGGCATGCTTACATATGATTGGATATTTCAAAAATCAGCAACTTGCAGAAGCAGCTACGTGTGAGCTGGCAGGATGACTAGATACTTTTGACCATGAAACTTTGGACTTCTCAAAAAGGGGGAGAGAAAAGTAAACACTAGATGGCCCATTACTCACTTGGGCTTGTCTGGACTTGACTGGGCACATCCTAGCATGCCTTTTCATTTGGGTCACCCTGCCCCTGCAGGGGCTTAATATTTTTATTATGACTATATTTAACAAATTGTTGGTGGTCTTTGCTGACCATGAATTTTTGTTATTGTTACAATGCTGCTTTCAAATTTTGTTCTCACAAGAAAAGAATCTATTTTGAATAAAAGCAGGAGAAAGAATTCATTCTCTCTTGAGCCAGAACTGTGGTTCTGAGTTTAGATACTGGGAGACTGTTTCTTCATTCTCCTCTGATATTATTCCTCTTCCTTATCTTCTTTTGATGGCCTATGTAGAGCTGCCTGAGAGACCTGGGAAATGAGGATCTTAAAGAAAGGAGTGGACTACAATCTAATGCTGTATAAAACTTTATTTCAGCTTCAATGTACTGTTATATATGAATGTAACAAGGAAAGGAATGATCCATGGAAGGTTGTTTGAATCCAGATACATATGATCAGAAAACATGTAAATAAACACTGGTATGCATATACTAAATATTAACAGAGCAGCCTTTTCCCAGAATTTCTAAGACTAGTGTTGCAGACCGTTCTGCCCCATGCTTGGTGCCAAAATGTCCCAGCTTGAGCTGCCCCATGCTTGGGGGCCAAAATGTTCCTGACCTCTCTGCTGCTCCGGTCCAAAGGTCAGAGTCTAGCAAGAGAGAGAGAGTGGGGGAAGAAGGGGAAGAGACTTAAAGAATGCAGACAAACCAGAGTGTATGGTCAAGTCTCCTTTACTGTCTCCCATTGACTCTATTGACTTCCTTGCAAGAAAATCTTGGGTATTTATAAGCACAAGCAGGGAAACACAGCTGAAGACACTTTACCACATGCACCTTGCAGCTGGGGTTACTAAACAGCAAAACAATATATGTGGGATAAGCAAGATGTTTGTCAGAATCTGCTCAGCTGTTGTAGGCTGTTGAAAAACAAGTCTCTAGTCAGGGTATATGGTTCGAGATGGCTGCAATGTCCATCTAGCCGCTTTCTGCTAAAAGATGGCTCCCAACAGACTAGACCAATTTAAACATAATTGGCATGCACATACTGTAGATATTCTGTGAATACATGAAAGCAAAGCAGAATATCATATGCAGATTCAGGGCACACTGAGAACAGGACTCAGTATATCCTTTCACCAGGTTGTGTTCTATAGGTATGAGCTGACATCCAAGAAGAATAAACAAGAAAAACAATCTAGGGAACAAAATGCACTTGAGGTAAAAAAAAAAGTCCTCTGCCTTTTTGTCTGGAGCCTCTCTCACAACTCCCTAAGGAACTGCTTGCCATGTGCCATTCTTTTGACAGTGTTCTGACATTCTCTCCCTCCCAGGGTCAGAAGTTCATTCTTTCTTAGAAACAGTTTTAGTGGTGGGATGTCTGCTTTTCTTCACTTGCTGTGGTAGTTTGAATATGTTTGGACCATGGGAAGGGACACACTTCCTCTACCAAGACTATCATTCCTCCAATAAGGCCACACCCCCTAATGGTGACACTTCCAGTGGGCCAAACATATTCACACCTCTATACCTGCTCTTCTCCTCCTGAGTCTCTGTGTTCTCCAATTTCATATCAATTTCAAAATTCACCTGGAGGTCAGAGGTGAGCACCAGGTAAGAAAGAACAACTCTCTTGTGGTAGGCATCAAAGATGAAGTTAGGCCAATCTGACCATGAATGGGGACTAGCCAGGTTAAGGTAAATCCAAACCTATTTTGCAGAAAGTCACTACTTTCTTTGTTAGTTTTACTATGTAAGTTTTTGTGTGAAGCAATGGCAAGGCCTTACTCTTGGCAAACACTCACCCTTGGCTCTCCTATCTACTATTCTTCTTTCTGCTTCCCTTCCATGATTTTCTTGTCAGTTCTCAGAACTTCAAACAAGACTTCATAGCAACCCACCTTAGTAACCCTTCCTCCTGATCTCTAGATTTAGCCAACATCCTGCTAGATAGATATTTTTAGAATCCCTAGTAACAGAAAGGCCTTGTGAGAATAACTTAGTTAGACCCCACAGCTACAGCTAGCTTTCTGCACCTGCAAAGCCCTCTTTCCTTTCCTACCCACCCCCATATCCTGTTTTTAGAGTATATAACCTGTGTGAGTAATGAAAATTTTGCCAGCTTGATCAGACTTCTTCACTTGCTGTGCCTTTTTATTTTCTCACACATCTCAGTTGTCTCCACAGGGTCTAAAGGTCCCATATGATTGTCCAGCTGGCCTAGACATTTTTAAATGGGATATTAATTTTATTTGTTCCAACACATGTAGCTAAAACAAAATCAAGACTTATATAGATAAACCAAACAGAAGCAAAATGAGAATTATTTTATTCTTACATTGTGATATCTTGAGGCTCTGTGGCCTGTAGTCATGCCCTCTACCTGTGGAGGGGCTAGTAGGGGCATTGTCCTACAAGACTAGAGGACTCCACTCTAGGGAGGTCTTTGGCCTCATATCAGAAGCCTGTATCAGGAGCCTGGAGTCTGGGAGTGTGGTGAAATGTATGTTGTTCCTTGCAGGGAACCCTGCTGACTTTCTGGCTATTTTGTGCTCGACCAGAAACCATGCTTTCCTTTTATGGTACTACACCTGTTGCTCATCAAGCAATCTCTAGAGTAGAGTCTGTGCAAGTTCCAAGGTACTACACAGCTCACTGCCCTCAAATATGGGCACCCCATAGTTACTAAGACTCCACCTTTGTGCTTGTAACCTGCTGACAGCACTACTGTCCTGTACTCTTTCAGTTTCCCAACAGGGAAAGCAGAATCCTGCAGCTACAGCTGTACCATGCTGAAAGTTAGGTGGTACACTTACACAATGGAGTATTACTAGGCTATTAAATATAATGAATTTGAGAAATTCTTAGGTAAACGGATGGAACTAGAAAATATCATTCTGAGTGAGGAAACCCAATCACACACACACAAAAACACACACATGGTGTTTACTCACTGATAATCAGATATTAGCCCAAAAGCTTGAAATAGCCAAGATTCAACTCACAGACCACATGAAATTCATGAAGAAAGAAGACCTAGTGTGGATGCCTTGGTCCTATTTAGAAAGAGTAACAAAATACTCAAGGGAGCAAATATGGAGACAAAGTGTGGGACAGAAACTGAAGGAGGGGCCATCTAGAGACCATTCCACCTGGGTATTTATCCATGTGTAGTCATCAAAGGTAGATGCTGATGTGGATGTCAGGAAGTGCATGCTGACAAGAGCCTGATATACCTGTCTCCTTAGAGGTCTGCCAGAGTCTGACATACCCAGAGCCAGATGTTCACAGCTAACCACTGATTTGCTCAAAAGTTTCCCAATGGAGAAGTTAGAGAAAAGACTGAAGGAGCTGAAATGGTTGGTGGCCCAGGAGGAGAACAACAATACCAACCAACCAGAGCTCCCCAGGGTCTAAACCACCAGCCTGGGAGCACATAGGGACCCATGACTCCATCTGTATATGTAGGAGAGGATGGCCTTGTCGGGCATAGGTAGAAGAGGAGGAGATCCTTGGTCCCATGAAGGCTGAATATGGAGTGTGGGGGAGAATTCAAAGATGGGGAGTTGGCAGTGGTGGGGGTAGGTGTGGGCACATCCTCATAGAAGCAGGAGGAGGGGGAATGGGATAGGAGGTTCCTGGGTGGTGGTGGAAATGGGGTAAGGGACTAAATCTGGCATATAAATATAATATCCAATAAAAAAGCAAATGTATGATAATCTGGTTATAGATGTGACATTTTTATCTGTGCTGAAGCAAAGAGGAATTAAAGTGTTAAGTGTTAAAAAAAGAACTTGATGAAGAGTCGCTGATGTGAATACTAGAAATAAGTCTACTGGAGAGATCAAAACTCAAAGCCAATTAATTGATTTATCCTGAGGGATCATCAGCATAGGAGTCAGACACACAGGAACCAGGGAGTGGCTGAGTGCCCCGGCCCGCGGGGATTCGAGGAGACCTTAGGGAAGGGGGCGAACGAATGAAAGGACAAGAGACACAAAGAATGAGAGCAAGTCTGGGTTCTGATCAATCTCTGAAACTTTAATTTTGGGGGCAGGTTATAAAGACACAGCAAACCGGGAAGTTAGGGCGAGGGTCATTGTTTAGGGCTATCTTACTATGGAATCCTTACTGTCTAAGACTTTCCCACTGTCATAATCTTATCACCCTAGAGCATCCCACTGTCATAATCTTCTCCAAGGAAATGCCAGACGTTCTTTGGGTTCCTGGGACCTGAGACCTATGAATGTCCTTTCTTAACCTTGTACTGACTAGACTTTCTAAAACAGCAGGTAATTTCCTGGGTTTGGCTCCTGGCATCTGCTCCCTTTTAACAATTTTAAGCGAGGCTGGCAGGCAAATTCGGACATTAAGAAATATCATTGGCAGATAATTGGGCATTGACCAAAGGGGGAAAGCATTGACCTGATCCTCCCAGTATCATTTGTAATGGTGTCTTTTTGGGGAGGAGAGGGTTATTTGTCTCATGGACCATGTAGGATATTGAGGGTCTTAGTCGGCTCCTTTGAGACACAAGAAATCAACACCAACCTCTATGCAATCAGGTTTGCTTTTCAGGGGACTCAGAAGCGGACAATTTGGGTCCTCCCCCTGCGGTACCTCGTCATGCACCCCTTGCAGGTACCCACGTTGTGTCCGTGCCATGCCGAACCAAAGTGCACAGATCTGAGTTCTATGCAGCTCCTAAAGGAGATGTGTCAACGCAAGGCTCAGCCAAGCCTCTATCAGCCGAATCAAGTCTATGATAATGCACTTGTAGGGGTTTAGATGCCAAGGAGTCAATTTGTTGTTTTATAAAGCCAGTGAGTCTGTTAAAGGCCCACGGGTGGAAAGCCGAAAGGCGAAAGGGACTGATCACAGGGCCCAGGATGGAAGGGAGAAGGGTAGTAAGCCAAGGAGAGGCAGAAAACTAGTTTTTCTTGTTCTCACTGTTTCTTCTGACATTCTAATCTCTTTCTGATCTTGACCACACTATCTCTAACTACCCCAGTTTAGTCAGTATAAAAACAGCATTCCTCCTTGGGGGGTGGCACAGAGCCCCTCTTGCTGAAGGAAAAGCAGATGAGAGATTTTTCTCTGATGCCAATCTCCAGCTGTTCGATGTCCTTGTCAATGGCCAGTCAGGGTTCTGAGTAGTACAAGTCCCGAGGCCTGCATCAGGATCAGAACTTCCAACAGAGGATACCATGGGTGGCTCATTTTTATCTGGAAAGGAAAAAGAAGGGAATTCTCAGGGAGATTTCTCTTCCCTGGATTTCAATTGTTATCCATTTTATCTACAGTTGGGTCTGGCTTTGTGGAGGTATCTGTTTTGCCAATCTTTCTGGCAGCCATCTAGCTTCGACTTTTTTGATATCAAACAGACATATCGATCCTCGGCCCCATGTGGGAACTGAATCTAGGCTGTTCCATTTAAAGGTAAAAAGGTCCTTCCATATAACTGTGGCATAATTTTTATTAGTCTTAAGGTGTCAGAGGTGATCGGCAGCAGATTTGCCATGAGCGTCCAGATTTAGAAAATTGAGAACAACAAGGCATGATGGAGAATATTTCTAGGAGACCCCTTCTGGGGGTATAACTCCCAATCTTTGGTTTTTTTAAAAGCCAGTTTTTTTTTAGTTTCTTGCAAAACCAGGGCAGAAGCAACAGTAGCTGCTCCTTCCACACTCAGAGAGTTATAAAGATATTATTTTAAAGTTCTACAATACCTGTTTCACAATATCTTGTCCTTGAAGAATTTAAAAAATCCCAGTAATATGGGTAATATTAAATTGTCAACAAAACATCTCAAATGTCCAACTGCAATAACCAGTTCCATATTCTCTCTTAATCTGATATGGAACACCAAGCATAGAAAGATAATGTAGGCAGTAACTAATTACATTTTTAGTTGCTTCTCCTCTTAAAGCAGTTGCAACTAGAAAGCCTGAAAAGGTGTCAATTTACATGTACCTGTTTTAATTTTCCAAAATCAGAAATGGGTAACATCCACTTGCTATAATTGATTATGTATAAGTCCTCCAGGATTAACACCATTATCAAAAAATTAAGGACACAGAGAACAAGTTTTTGCAATTTGACTTGCACACTCTCTAGAAATATCAAATTATTGTCTCAAGGTATTACTATTTTGATGATATAAAGAATAAGATTGTTTGGCCAATTGTTACTGTGAGGCTTATAATCTGCCTGGTATACAAATCTGCTGTGGCATTGCCGTGGGGTCTAGGCAATCCAACATGAGCTCTTAAATGTCTTATAAAGATAAGAAAAAGTACATGTTTCTTAAATTAAGCTGTATTTATAAAATTTGAGAATTAGCAATATCTTAAAAATGAACAATTTTAAGCAATTATAAACCATGAGCTATAATATACTGGCTATGAGTATACAAATTGAAAGCTTGATTTTTCAACATTTCAAACAGTGGCTACAGCACATAATTCAATTATTTGTGCTGAAGCAGGGGGAAACTTAAGAAAATGAACATGTGATCCAATTATATATATAGTCTTCCCATTAGGTGGGCTGTCTGTAAATATTTTCTGCCTTCGAATATTTTCTGGAGCAACAAGCACTCCCCAAAAATTTAAAGCTCGTTGTATGAGCACAAAGGCTTGCATTAAAACTCCTTCAGAGAGATCAACTAATAAAATACCATGCAATAAACGATATACACTGAAAGATTCAAACTCTTAACTCAAGTGTGAGAGTTCTTAATCCGGGCCTATTTCTTGAGGCCTGGCCCAACGATTATCCTTCCTGTACTGAGGACAAATTCCAGGGGCACTCCTGCTTCCAGACAGCACTTCTGCTGTCTGTCTATGCCTCTATTTTTTGGACAGTCTTTCCGAAAATGACCCATGTCCTCATACCTAGAACAATCCTTATCACCTCAGTGCTGTGAAAGCATAGCTTGGACTAAAGTTAGCATTCTCATAAGCCAAATGTGTAAAAAACAACTCCTGCCTGGGGTCTCTAAAATTTCTACCAGCCCTTTTAGCAGCCTACCTACAAATTCCTAAAATGGTTTATCAGAGCCGTGTGTGTTCTAGATAAAACTCCCACTGGGATCTCAGTTTAACTATATTTTTTAGTTTCTTTTGCAATATAAGAGTGTAACCATAATTTTGGGAAACAAAACCGATTTTTAACAATATAAACAATTTATTTTCTCTAAAATCAATACTAAGTACATTACTTTCATGTTACTAAGTTTGGCTGTCAGTTCTTATGTATGAATGCATGATAGTGCAGCTTTTAATACCTCTTAAAGAGACATTGTTTTAAATCCTATCTTTATACATCTGGTTTCTGAATTACTCCAATCCTGAGTTACCAGTTTTAAGCCAACTTTCTGTTACCAAAGTTGCAAAAAAATTTTTAATCATACCCAATAACTTATAGGCAAATAATCTATATCCAAGACATGCAGAACATTTTATACTTTTAAAAGCAGTCCGAAGCAAAAATGAAGTGTACATATATTTACATATATTTAGACTAAACAAATTTTTCTTGCTTTTTCTAGCTGTAATTTCAAGAGAAGCACCTTGTCACCTGCTGAACCCAGTAATCATAGTCACAGATTTTTCTAGGAGAAACATCTATTAGCTCCTTACCATAGAAGCCATAAAAAAACTTGCTGGCCCCTTTAAGAGCAGCTTTTATATCTCCAAAGGCCAATTGAAACTGCTTTTTATTTTTACTTTTTCTTCTCTCTCTCTCTCTCTCTCTCTCTCTCTCTCTCTCTCTCTCTGAAGCTACTTAAAAACTAAATCAAGGGCTGAACAACCAGCAGATAAAGTTTTAACCATTTTCTTTTAAACATGAAACATGGAACAACATTCAAGTAACGAAACAAAAACACAGACATAAACTGACAGACATGGACAGATTGGTGCACCAAGGACAAAAAATAGACATAGAGAGCAGTACTGAGGGTCTCTCCCAGAGGAGCCAGAGAAAAAGCAGGACAGTCTCCTGATTTTCTCCTGCTCTCAGGAGGGCTCTAAAATCGCCTTTTTCTTTTCTTTTGTTAACACGGCCGGAGAGTGGACAACTGCATTAGCCCTTTCTCTCCCTCATCTCCAAGGTTTAATGTTTTTATCTCCTTAGGAGGTGTAGCATTTTTTTTCCATCAATAGTCTCCTCTTGGGGAAACATCGACAAATATCACCAATGAAATCTTTTCTATTTGGGAAAAGGGAAAAAATTCTATTCTATCTCTATTTCTATCTTCTATTCTAACTCTCTATTCTAGCTCTATTCTAACTAACCTAACTCACTATTCTAACTAACTCTATTCTATTTGTCTTTTCTATTTGGGAAAAGGGGAAAAAAATCTATATTCTAACTCTCTATTCTAACTCTATTCTAACTAACTTAACTAACTATTCTAAACTAACTCTATTCTATTTGTCTTTTCTAAGATCCTTTTTTCTTAACCCTTACTCCTCGTGCCTTGAGGGACTCCTTGAGACCCTTTAAGAACAAATCATGTTTGCTCAATCCTTGTCCCATAATTGCGTTGCTTTTTCTTACCTTCACTGGATCAATCTCACAGGCGGGTGACTCTGTGGTGATCACAATGCGGATCTTCTCTCTTCTCTCTGGAGAAGCGTTGATCCTATGCTTTCGGGACGTCCCTGTGGAAGCAATGTTCGATTGGACCCCGACCCACAAGACCACACATCGGGTGCCAAGTGCCCCAGCCCGCGGGGATTCGACGAGACCTTAGGGAAGGGGGCGAACGAATGAAAGTGAAAGGAAGATGAGAGGAAAACCCGGCCGCCATACAGAATAGACTACTCCAGACCACGTGGTTCCAAGGGGGGAAGGTTTATTCAGGGAAAGGGCAAAGGTGGGGAGAGATAGGTGGGAGAGATAAGAGGTTAAAGAGGGTGCGAGTCCGGTGTACTGCCTGTTTTATATGGGCAGTGACATAGTATCTCCCAGGTAAAGGTGAGGGAGCCAGGTGGATTCTGGGAGCGTGGGGCTGTTCCCTCGGCAATGATGTGGGGGTCGCCTAGAAGTGGGAGTGGCCTAGAAGTGATGTCACTGGGTTCGGAGGCTGATACCAACATACCTCCCTTTTTCTTATTATAAAGAAGAGAAGAAAAGTGGAGGGGAAGTCGATGGTGAAATGGGGAGTTGGGGCGGAGTGTCTCTTAAACTACTTCCTGCTGTGTAGGGGCATAGTCTATTGTGGGGAGTAGCTGGCCTTCACCATCGGGGTCCACTCGGTAGATACTTGTATCAGGTTCCTCTGTGGACAGCGGCTGGTAATCCTGTAACAGGAAGTTCCTTAAAAACAGCATTCTTCCTAGTAGAGTCCAGTAACTGGATGACAACAGGAGAATGGTGTTTAGCAACAGAGGGGTTCTGGACGTCCCAAACTCGGGGGTCCACCTGAGAAGCTTTAAGGGAAATAACATGTTAGTGTTAGTAGGTTGACTGGCTAGAAGAAGGAGCAGAGGAACTGCTGGCGAGCTTGGGTTTAGGTGAATTGGGGGAGCAAAGGAAATAGAGGCTCCCAACTTAGCTAAAATATCTCTTCCCAATAAGGGGACAGGACATGTAGGCACTACCAAAAAGGAATGGGTGAGAGGTACACCCCTAAAAATGCAATTAAGTGGGGGAGTCTGGTGAGGAAGGTAAGGTTGTCCTCCTACCCCGACAATAGGAAAACGCGAAGGTGAGGTGGGTCCCCAAAACTCCGTCAGGACCGAGTAAGTGGCCCCAGTATCCAAGAGAAAAGAGATGGGTTTTCCACATACCATAATATCTACCCGAGGCTCCCTGCTAGTGATAGGCGTGGTCGGGTCGAGAGAGCTCGGGCCCAGTCAGTCCTCCATAGCCAATCCTAGAAGGTCAGCTGAAGGGTTTTCTGGGAGTGATGTCCCCCTGTTCTGAGCAACATGAGGGCAATCAACAGCCCAATGTCCCTTCTGATGGCACCTGGGGCACGGTCCCCTTGGTTTGCTAGGGTTGGGGCAAGCCCTCGCCCAATGACCTTGTTGACCACATTTATGGCAGGGGCCAGGTGGTCCCTGAGTCTTCAGGGACCAGGAGTCTGGGGTAGTGGCTGAGGCTGGTCGGATAGCCTTTGCCAGCATATGGTATTTTTGTTTTCGGGCTTTCTCATCCCTCTCATGGTACACCTTAAAGGCCAACACCAAGACTTCTGCCTGTGGAGTTAGGGGCCCCCTCTCCAATCGCCTAAGTTTAGCTTTTATGTCGGGGTAGCTCTGGGAAAAAAAGTAGGTCATCAGAAGTTGCTTACCTTCCGGATTTTCAGGGTCCAGATTGGTATACTGTAATAAAGCCTTTGTAAGGCACTCCAGAAACTGGGACGGGTTTTCCTGTTTGTCCTGGACAACCTCTTGGAGTTTTTCAAAGTTTACTGGCTTTAAGGCTGCCTTTCTTAGGCCTGCCAAAAGACATGTTATAAATCTATCTCTAGCTAAGATACCACCTGCGGAATTGTAATCCTGGTCAGGAACCGCCTCAGATCTGATTGGATATGTTCCGTCTGTCTGATGAATCTGATCTGCATGCGTTTTTGCCTCTTCCCAAACTCGCCTGCGTTCATCAGGAAGTAAATTGTTAGTGAGAATCATATGAACATCATGAAAAGTCAAGCTATAAGACTGAGTGATGTACTGGAACTCTTTAATAAAGGCAGAGGAGTTAGAGGTATAGGAACCCAATCTGTTCTCTATTTGAGAGAGTTCACTTAGTGAGAAAGGAACATGTACTCTGACAAGGCCGTCTACTCCTGCCACTTCCCTCAGGGGAAGGACAGATGCTGGTTTAGGTGTCCCTGGAGGAGAAGAAATTGGAGGTTTGGCTGTGGCCCTAGAAAGTATGATAGGAGGAGTAAAGGTTGGAGCCAACACAGGGCGATTACCATGGCCTGCAGCTGGTGCAGAGGGAAGGGAGGGGTCTGAGGAGGTTGAGTTAGTAGGCTCTGAGGTATCATGGGTTTTTGGCGGCATGGAAACAGGTCTGCGACGGAAGGGGGGTGGTTCGTCAGCTGGATCTAAGAGTGTTGCGTTATCTAATGGGGGTTGGGGAGGTTCCATTGCTAAAAGGACCTGGGGAGTGGAACAGGCAGAACACATGGAGGGATTAGAGCGGAGGTAGATGAATGATTGGATATAGGGGACTTCTTTCCATTTACCAGACTGCTGTATGTATGTGTGAAGACCCTTTAAAATAATTGGATCTAGGGTGCCATTAGGTGGCCATTTTAAACCATTATCTAGAGGATACCGGATCCAAACTTCATTGCAGAGATGTATCAATTTGGAAGGCCTCAATGCAGGCGTTAATTTTAGAGATCTGAGGTTTTTAAGGAGACAACCCAGTGGGGAGTCTGAGGGTGCGGCCGAAGACAATGTAGTACCCATTGGGTGACAGGGAGGGTTTACCGAGCTAACGTATCGGCGTCCCGATAGAAAGGCGGTAAGAAATCAGCCAACAGCCTAGGTAACCAGGTCATCACGAGGTTACCCAGGGGGCTAGCACAAACTCCCGGAGTTCTGCGGGAAGCAATTTACCCTGGTACCAGGCTTTCCACAGCTGCTAGAGCTAATTGGAAGGGAGGGTGTAAATTGCTTTCGAGGGGAGGGAAGTCACCCAGTGGCCAATGTTCTAAATAGTGGTTCGGCTAGGAGGCTAGTCTTAGGGACTAGGCAGACAAATGGCAACACCTCTCCGACCAAGAAAGGCTGGCCAGACCTTATTTGGACGGCTAGGGTCCCTCCCAGCCAATTAGAATTTCCTTACCAATAAGCCGGTGTGTGTTTGAAGAAATATGCAGTCTGGTATCAGGAGAGTGGTACCACGAGGTCTGTCTGTGGGCCTAAGCCACCTGGCGGAGTGCCATGTGGTGGGCCACAGGCTTAGCTAATCTGTAGCAGCGGCGGAAATTTATGCTGTCCGTGATAGCAGGGATGGAGCTTAGCAGCAGCGGTGGGGATGTCGGTGGCAGCTCAGAGCAGTGGCGAGTGCAGGGCGGTTGCACGCAGTGGGCAGCGGCTTGGGCTGCGCCGGCAGCAGCCCTGTCAGGCTCGTTCCGGTGCCGCGGGAGTTGGCGGCTGAAGCGGCGGCGCGGTGGCTGCGGCTGCGGGCCTAGCGGCGTCCGCAGTTAGGGGGAGCGGTCCCGAAGTATTCGAACTTGGCCAATGCACCAATGAAAGGAAGATGAGAGGAAAACCCGGCCGCCAGTACAGAATAGACTACTCCAGACCACGTGGTTCCAAGGGGGGAAGGTTTATTCAGGGAAAGGGCAAAGGTGGGGAGAGATAGGTGGGAGAGATAAGAGGTTAAAGAGGGCGCGAGTCCGGTGTACTGCCTGTTTTATATGGGCAGTGACATAGTATCTCCCAGGTAAAGGTGAGGGAGCCAGGTGGATTCTGGGAGCGTGGGGCTGTTCCCTCGGCAACGATGTGGGGGTCGCCTAGAAGTGGGAGTGGCCTAGAAGTGATGTCACTGGGTTCGGAGGCTGATACCAACAGAAAGGACAAGAGACACAAAGAATGAGAGCAAGTCTGGGTTCTGATCAAGCTCTGAAACTTTAATTTTGGGGGCAGGTTATAAAGACACAGCAAACCGGGAAGTTAGGGCGAGGGTCATTGTTTAGGGCTATCTTACTATGGAATCCTTACTGTCCAAGACCTTCCCACTGTCATAATCTTATCACCCTAGACCATCCCACTGTCATAATCTTCTCCAAGGAAATGCCAGACGTTCTTTAGGTTCCTGGGACCTGAGACCTGAGACCTATGAATGTCCTTTCTTAACCTTGTACTGACTAGACTTTCTAAAACAGCAGGTAATTTCCTGGGTTTGGCTCCCGGCAGCTGAGCTGATTGAATCACTGCAGTTATTTCTGTGTCCTTTAAATTGTTTGTCTAAGACTTGAAGAACTGGAGACGTGAGAGGTGTAGGCAGAGTTTTCACCTCATTTTACATAAGGGCAGTATTAATAGACCCTAATGTTTGATATCTCTTGAATATATGCTGCAGCCCTTAGAAAACAACAAAATCTCTCCCTTTTAGGAAAGGCAGAAAAAGTATGGCAGTTCCAAGTCCAAGTTCCAAGAGGACAGAACTCACCAGTGGAGGATGCAGATTATGAGATATTGATAAGCTGAATCCTTCCAATTAAAGTGATTGAATTGAGAACCATTTAGGAGATTCCTTAAGTGACTATGAAAAGTCTAAGGAGAATTTCCTGAGGGGAAGTACAAGACCATAAACCAAATTGGAAGGGGTCATCACAAGGTCTGTAGGTGAGATCTGTGTAACACATTAGAAAGAAGAAAGCTATCTTCAGAGGGTTGGGGCTCTGCTTCCTGCCCACCATATAGGAGTTCTTCCACATGCCTTACATTTTGTGAATACTCAGACTTCTGACAAGTTAAGGAAAATATAGCTTCCCTGATCATGTGTGTTGCCCACTGGTGAGTTCTGTCCTTTTCAGACTTGGACTGCATGCTTGGTCTGCTGGCCCTGAAAAGAGAGAGATTTTGCTGTTTTCCAAGGTCTGTAACATATATTCATGAGCTATCAAAGATTTGGAGTTGATATTGCTGCCCTTATGTAAAAGGAAGTGTAAAATTCTGCCTACATCTCTTATCTCTCCAGTTTGTCTGTCTTAGACCTATAGTCTGGCAGACATAAACATAACTACAACAATTCAATCAGATCAGCAACTCCCAGCTCTCCTGTTTGTCTGGCTTCAATGCTGCTCATCCTTCAGGATAAATCAGTTAATTGGTTGTGATTTTTGATTCTTCCTTGGACTTATATTGCTAGTATTAGCATCAGGTTCTTTTAAGATCTTGGTGGGAGGAACCACAACCTCAAATCAGAGTCCTCAAAAGACTGGAATCACATCTTTCACAGGTTCTGGAAACTGGTATCTAAACTGAAGATGTCCTAACCAGTCTTATCTCCAGAGGTGATCTAGTAGTTTATTTTCTAATGTGTTCATTGTAAAAGTAACTAATATTCATATGTATTTATTGTCATCTCTGAGGCCTTCTGCCTCCACATGTAATTTTTGGCCTAGCACTGGAAGGTTATAGTTTCTATAAAATCTATTCTAGGCCTAGAATATTATTAGCATCTAAGAATTATATCTGAATAAGCTCACTCCCTCATAGTTCTTTATGAGCTCTGGCTGGATGATCTAAAATTCCTTTCCAGTGTAACTGATTCAATCTGGGTTTTTTACAGTTTTTCCTAACTGCTCTGCTTGGCCTCATACTAACTTTGGCAATATATTCTGCTCCTCTGGCTCTTTCTGGTTCTCTGAATCTTTCTGTCTTTCTGTACCCATGTCTCCATTGTTCTCTCTTCTACCTGTCTTGGTAAAACTCTCCTGGAAAAACTGCCTCCTCTCTTTCTTTTCTCTCGATACTGTCTTCTTTTTTTCATTTTTTTTTATTTAGTTGCATCACAAATGTTGTGCTATCGCAGTCTGCCCTCAGAGTTCTTCAGACCCCCCTACCCCTTTGCCTCAGACAGGATGCCCATTGGCACTCCCCCGCCCTGAAGCATTAAGTCTCTACCAGGATTAGGCACATCCTTTTCCACTGTGGCCAGACAAGGTAATTGTCTTAGTCAGGGTTTCTATTCCTGCACAAACATCATGACCAAGAAGCAAGTTGGGGAGGAATGGGTTTATTCAGTTTACACTTCCACATTGCTGTTCATCACCAAAGGAAGTCAGGACTGGAACTCATACAAGGCTGGAAGCAGGAGTTTATGCAGAGGCCATGGAGAGATGTTGCTTACTGTCCTGCTTCCCCTGTGTTGTTCATGTTGCTTTCTTATAGAACTCAAGACTACCAGCCCACGTATGGCACTACCCAAAATGGCCCCTCCCCTTTTGATCACTAATTGAGAAAATTCCTTATAGCTGGATCTCATGGAGGCATTTCCACAGCTGAAGTTCCTTTCTTTGATAACTCCAGCCTGGGTCAAATTGACACACAAAACCAGCCAGTTCAATTGACCTCTTGTCAACCTGACACACAAACACATCACTATTAAGCCTCAAACCTTACTTTCTAATTCATCCCCAAGATCTGAATAACTTTAAAAGTCTCATAGTCTTTGAAAATTCTTACACATTAAAAATTCAATCCCTTTGAAATATCCAATGTGTTTTAAAAATTCAAAGACTTTTTACAATTCAAAGTCTCTTAATTGTGGGCTCCACCAAAATACTTTCTTCAGGAGAGAAATATATCAGGGCACAATCACAATCAAAAGCAAAATAAAACCATAACTGTACAATATGTGGGATCCACTCATGATCTTCTGGGCTTCTCAAAGGGTTTGGGCCACTTCTCCAGCTCTGTCCTTTGTAGCACAGACTTTGTATTCTAGGCTCTAGCTGCCTCAGTCCAATACTTAGCTGTATCTACATCTGTTTCAGTTAGCTGCTAATAAAACCTCTCAGAGGACAGCTTCTAGCTCTCCTATATGTCATGCTCCAAGATTGCTTATCCCTCAGTATTAGATGAATCACTCAATTAATTTTTATTTTTTTATTCCTCTGTTAGACTTATTGCAAACTATAAGCATCAGTGACTCTGTATCTGGGACTTTTGTTGCCTCCATAGGGGGATCCCCTGTTTCAAATCTGACATTTAGGACATTTCTAAACCATACCCTTAAGTGACTTTGAAAAGGGATTTCCAGGGAGGATTTCCTGAGGGGGGACTACAAGGCCATCATCCAAATTGGGAGGAGTCATCACAAGGTTTATAGGTCTAATTGGAATAACACACAGGAAAGAAGAAGGCCACCCTCAGAGTTTTGGGCTCTGTTACCTGCCCACACCATATAGAAGCTCTTCCAACTGCCTTCCTTTTTGTGAACAATCAGACTTCTGACAAGTTAAGGAAAATACCTCTTCCCTGATCATGTTTGTAACAGGAATTAGTGTAAAACCAGCACAAGGGTAAATAATAGCTGTGCAGAGATTGACATGATCCCTTCACTTATGGAAGATTGACTACATTAAGCAAAATACACTGGGGATGGCAATTCATATTGCCATCTGGGATATCTCTGGAATTAAGTAAAACTGGAAGGCATCTTTTTATTGGTTAAGGTGAAGTAGATCCACTTATAAGACAGATTTTAATGTAGAAAAACAGACACCTTTACTCTGAGTTTTGTGGCAGGAAACCACACACCTTTAATCCAGATCTTGAGATTAGAAGACACACCTTCAACTGGGCCACACCTTCTGCTCTAGGCCTATATAAGCACATGGAAGATGGAAGCTCTGTGTCTTTGCCTGTTTGCTCTCATCTTACTAGCAAGCCCATTTCTTCACTGGCATTGGAGCCTGCTTCTTCAGAATCCCAGCATATACTGAAGAACATCTGAGACTTCAAACCTTGTGAACTACGTGTAAGTACTTGTTGGGAGCCGACTTTAGTAGAAAGCGGCTAGATCAACTTTGCAGCCATCTGGAACCATATACCCTGATGAAAGACTTGGTTGTCAAAAGCCTATAACAGCTGAAGCACACTCTGATAAATATCTTGTTTATCCCACATAGCTTGTTTTGCTGTTTAGTGACCTCAGCTGTATGGTGCACGTGGTAAAATGTTTTCACCTGTGTTCTACTGCTTGTGTATATAAATACCTCAGAATTCCCTTCAATAAGGGAGACTTGAGAAAAGAGAAGAGACTGAATCACACCCTGTCTTGTCTCCATTCTTCGCGTCTCTTGCTCCAAGAGCCCCATTCTCTCTCTTGACCAGAGCACTTAGCCCCAAAGCATTGAGGCAAAAGTGTTGAGGCAGAATGTGGGTCTCAACAAGTACTGACTTTAGCCATTGTTATATTAACTGGACATCAGCCTATAAGTTTTATCTTATATCCACTTTCTATTTATATAGAGGAATTCATTCTATAAGTTCTACAGGACATGACTAATACAATAAACTTGAAACGTGAGTGTATAACATTTTCTAAGCTCATCCAAAGTTCAATATAATAACTATTCTGTTTCATGAAAGAAGAACCAGGACATGTTTTATATAGATTTATATAATAGAATTTATTTAGAGCATGGGAAGGGGAGTTGAGTAGGGACAAATAAAGGGGGAAGAGGAGATAGGATGAGGAGAGGATAGAGAGAAAAAGAAGAGGAGAGGCAGCCCAGGATAATATGCAGAAGAGGAAGGAGGAGGAAGTAGAGAGAAAGAGAAAGTGGTTACAGAGTCAGGGAGCATAAGAGAGTAAGAGAGAATAAGAGAGTGAGCAGGGTCAAAAATCCCCTTTTATAGTGAGTCAGGTGTAACTGGCTATTGCCAGGTAGCACTTTGGTGGAGCACAGAAGGAATGGTAATATTCGTTTATTTTGGATTAATCTAAAATAAATGTAAAAACTAAACAGAGACAATTGTGGAGCAAGAGTAGAGTGGTCATGTTCTTTAGTTAGTTTGTGCTGACATTGGGATGAAATGTCTCTGAGAAATCAAAGAAAAGGCCAGGCGGTGGTGGTGCATGCCTTTAATCCCATCACTTGGGAGGCAGAGGCAGGCAGATTTCTGAGTTTGAGGCCAGCCTGGTCTACAGAGTGAGTTCCAGGATAGCCAGGGGTATACAGAGAAACCCTGTTTAAAAAAACCTGGATGGGGATGTTGGTCTGTTCTTAGGAGAGTTGGCTATTTCCTTGCTATCCAGGGTTTGTGCAACTATCTGTAGGCACAAGGGGCAGGTCCAGTTGAAGTGTCTATGTCTGTGAGAATAGATTGGAGCATGTGGGTTGCTTCTCTGGAGCATTCATAAACGTTGATTTTGAGTAAACTCCTGGACCTGACAAGATGCTGAAACATTAAATGTTTGTGTTTGAGTAGTAGTAGTAGTAGATAATAATATATAGAAATGCTATATATATACATATATATACACAAAATTAATATATATATAATATAGATATAGATATATATATATACAAAATTAAGAAAGTTTTTGGAAAAAAATTTTCTTAGGTGTATATTTGAAACCCTTAGGTCTTGGTGGTTGGGTGAAGTGAGTCCCAATCCCACCCTCTAGAAGAGGTTATTGATTGGCAGATGTACTTATCCAAATTCAGTCTCTTTGGTCTATGAAAGGTAGATCTGACTGTGTTTTGGGGGCTTAGAAGTTTACAAAAGATATTTGTTAACAGCATAAACAGTCTCTAAAATGAGGTTAGAAAAGACAAAAACCTTTGATGGAGCAGAAGGAGCAAGAACGGCTTTTATTTCTGTTTAGGAGACTGTTTAGGAGACTTTATTTTTATATATAAAATAAAGGAGACTTTGTTTTATATATAATATATGTGTGTGTGTGTGTGTGTGTGTGTGTAGTATAATGAGATGGATTTTGAAGTATGTATTGAAAAGAAAATTAGTGGAAACTGGAAAAGTTGACAACCTCATAAATATTCTTTCAAAATGGCATCTCCTTTTTATTTAATTTGTATGAGGTTGGCGAGAAGGCAGAAACCTATGGGTCTTGTTGATGAATGAGAAGTCATTAACAAGAGGGGAAAAGTATTGGCCTGATTCCTCTTGTGAAGAACAGAGGGTTGTTCTTCCCACATCTTTGGTGGCTCTTGGTGTCTTTTGGAGATGAGGGGCAGAGCCTGACTTGGTAGGAGTCCCCCACAATAAGTGTTGGGCCCCCAGGAGCACAGAAGCATATGGCAGCTCAACCTGGTGTATTCAGGGCACAAATGGGGCAGGGCAAGAGAGCAAGCACCTTGGCTGGGGCGGGGAGTAAGTGGCAGTGCCTGCAGCTGTGCTCTGTCTGCCTGCAACTCTGCTCTAGCACTGCATGTTTTGTGCCCCATGGTGTTGGGTTGGGCAGTGAGCAAAAAGCAAGGTGGAAAGTGGAGAGAAGGGCATAGAGGCAGCCGCAGAGGCAATGGTAGAATCATGTGGGAACACTGTTACTCAGTGGTTATCACACCACAATCTAGGCAGTCTTGTTGCTGTGCCTATATGTGGGAGGAAGAGCAAAGAAATGGAGCATTTAGAAATGGAGGTGGTGGGAAAGAATACTACATAGAAATCTTTCCATTTTTCTGGTTGGCTAGAGAGAGTTGTAAAAGGTTTTTTTTTTCCCTAAGTGCCCTTAAACAGCCACATAGAGTTATAGATTAGTGTATATTGGGGCCAAATTTAGCCTGTGAATATGGAAGCCTTTAAGAGTGGGTGGCATCCCAGTAAGGAGCCTGGTAGTGACTGGGAAGACATACCCTTTTGGGGTGAGAGTGGCAGTTATTAATGACCCCTACCAGCATCCTGAGGATAAGTTAATAACGAAAATGTTAGGTTCAGATCACCATGGGCTCAGGCAGTGGATTGGTATTTGAGCTCAGGCAAGTACCTGAGTGGGCAGTGAAGAGTATGGTTTACCCTGTCCTGGGTTTTCATAACAGTGAGAAAAGGAAATGACTCAGAGTAGAGGGGAAATCTCACTCAAGGGAAAATGTCCTAAAATGAGGATTCAGCAAGGGGGCCAGTCATAAAGACTGAATGTTTCATCCACAAGGACTCCACAGGGTTGCTGCTAACTCAACATCCCTTCCTTAGGACCAGGGGATGTTTACACTGACCAGTGTGGGTGAGGGAGCTTACCAATTTGCTGGTGTTTGGATGGATCGGTCTAGAAAGTGATCTGTTGGCTGGAAAGTTCATTTGGCAGCAGGAGACATTAACCTGCGAGTATTGAAATCTGAGTCACAACACCAATGATGTGTTTTATAAGAAGAAATCCAGGATGTGTTTGTTAAAGCCAGGCATGGAGAGGGTGGGAATGATCCCTGGTGGACCCATGCTGAGGCATCCCTTCCCTCTGAGGTACCAGCCATATGACAGGTTTAGTATAGAGTAAAGTTTATTTAGGGCACTGGAAAGAGAGTTGAGTAGTGAGAAGAAGGGAGGAGAGGCAGAGAAAGACAGGAGAGAGAAGGAGGAGGAGGAGGAGGAGCAGCAGCAGCAGCAGGAAGAAGAAGAGGAGGAGGAGGAGGAGGAGGAGGAGGAGGAGGAGGAGGAGGAGGAGGAGGAGGAGGGGCTGGCCAGAAACAGGTGGAGAGCGAAAGGCAAAGTGGAGGGGAGAAAGGAAGAAAGAGATTAGGGCTTCAGAGAGAGGAAGAGGAGAGAGGAAGGGTGTTTGAGGGGTTCAAACAGCCCATTGTCTAAGCCAGGTTTACCTGGCTATTGCTAGGTAACTGGTGGGTGGGGCCTAGATAAAACACTAACAATAACAAAATCTATTCTTTTAAAATTTAAGAGAGAGAGAGAGAGAGAGAGAGAGACAGAGACAGAGACAGAGACAGAGACAGAGACAGAAAGAGACAGAGAGCCCCACAGGGAGCCTGGATTGTTTTCTCTAAATCTAATGTTAAAGTCTAATGGAAAATTTTAGAAAGACATAAGTTTTCAACATCATAGAAGGGGCAACTTAGGAGAAATTAAAACAAATCTAAAAAGTATCTGTAACTGTATCCTATATGGTAAAGAGTAAATGACTTTTATTTCTTCTTTTCAGGTTCTAGTTTTACATCCAAAGTACGTCAACCAGAAATGTTGGGGCACCTGGAAACCAAGAGGTGGCACTACACACAGAGTAGTGAACAGAACTTCTGCTACAGGTGGACCATTAGCAACTTCTCTGGTTTCGTTGAGGAAATGGGGGAATGTATTACAAGTCCGACATTCCCATCAGAGGCCAATGACAAAGTGGCCTGGTGTTTGAGAGTATACCCAAACGGGGTTGATGAAGAAAGTGAAGGTTACCTGTCACTTAACCTGATGTTGCTCAGCTGTGAAAACAGCCCAGTTTGGGTAAAGTTTAATGTTTGTATCTTAACTGCCACAGGGGACAAATGCAATGATGCAAGGAGCCCACATGTCTATAGTTTACTGCCGCACCAAGCCCTTGAATTAAAAAAGTTCATCCTTCTAGATTTCCTCTTGTCTCAAACCGAATTGCTATTACCAGACGACAGACTTAGCCTCCTCTGTGAGATGAGCATGGAACAAGGCTCCTTCAGCATTACTGTACAGAACGCAAGACCTCCAATCAATATTCCAAGGTGCACGTTGCCAGATGACCTAGGGGAGCTGTGGGAGAGTTCCCTCTTCACAGACTGCTGCCTGCTAGTAGGTGGCCAAGAATTTAGGGCGCACAAGGCCATCCTAGCAGCTCGCTCTCCAGTTTTCAGAGCCATGTTTGAACATGAAATGAAGGAAAGCCTGACGAATCAAGTTGAGATCCAAGACCTGGATCCCCAAGTCTTCATGGAGATGATGGACTTTATCTACACTGGGAAGGTGCCACACCTCCACAGCCACTCCATGGCCACTGGTGTGCTGGCAGCTGCTGACAAGTATGGCCTGGAGGGTTTGAAGGTCATGTGTGAAGATGAACTCTGTGGGAACCTCTCTGTGGAGAATGCTGCACACACTCTCATCCTGGCTGACCATCACAGCACAGAGCAGCTGAAGACTCAGACCCTGGATTTTATTGCACTTCATGCTTCTGAGGTCTCTGAGACCTTGGGGTGGAAGTCAATGGTGGAGTCACATCCCTACTTGGTGGCTGAAGCATTCCACGTCCTGGCTTCTGCAAGAGTGTTTACTGGGCCCTCTTTCTCAAAGGACTTAGTAGTCTTTAAGACCTAATCAGCTATGACCTACACCTGTCTTCCAACAGCAACAACCTGTGTTGTTTCCAGTTAGTCCTGGTTAGACAATAGTATTGCTGGAGCTTTTATCCTGAATCTGGGGGGAGGGCAACATGGTAGCTCAGTACTTACAATAGCTCTAAATATGTTGGAGTGCTGGGTGGGGGAATGGGCAGCACTGGCATCTGACACTACTTGACATCTTCCCTATTGATATTCTTGTATGAGTTTTGTTTGATGTCTTGGAATCTGGGATTCAACTTAGGTACTGGCCTGAAGCACAGCCCCAAAGGGTTTCTTCAGAGAAACCTATCTGCATTGGACTAAGCAACAAAGATGACCAGGGGCTCAGAGCAATGGAGAAGTAAATCCTGAATGTTTAGTCTTAAGAGAAATGATAGGGAAAGAAAGCTTTAAAAATAAAAAAACCTCAGTTTGGTGATTTGAAATATGCATGGCCCATGGGAAGTGGCACTATTAGGAACGTGGCCATGTTGGAAGAAGTGTTACAGGAATTGTGTCACTGTGGAGGAAGGGCTTTGAAGTAATGTATATGGTCAAGCCCTGGCCAGTGTCACACAGTCTCCTTCTAACTGCCTTCATATCAAGGTGCTCAGTTCCTTCTCCAACACCATGTGAACTTTGACACTATCGTGCTTTCTGCAATGATGATAATGGACTGTACCTCTGAAACTGTATGCCAGCCTCAATTAAATGTCCTTTAGAAAAGTTACCTTGGTCATGGTGTCTCTTCACAGCAATGAAACCCTGACTAAGTCACTTAGTTTTGGGAAACTAGAAAGAGAATTCAACTGGAAAAATCAATTGTCACTTTCTTAGAGAACCCTTGAGAAGTTTCCAGCATAAACAGGAGAGTTCTCAACCATCTGTAACTGGTGATCCAGAGGATCTGAGGCCTTCTTCTGGTCTCCATAGCTATGATGGTTTGGATATGTTTGGCCCAGGAAGTGTACCTTGAGGGGTGGCCTTGTTGGAGTAGGTATGGCCTTGGAGGAAGTGTGTCACTGTGGGCGTGGGCTTTAAGACCCTCATTTTAGCTCCCTGTAAGCCAGTCTTCTCCTGGAAGATTTCAGATGAAGGTGTAGAACTCTCTGCTCCTCCTGTACCATGCTTGCTTGGAGGTTGCCATGTTCCAGCCTTGATGATAATGGACTGAACTTCTGAACCTGTAAGCCAGCCCCAATTAAATGCTGTCCATATAGGAGTTTCCTTAGTCAAGGTGTCTGTTAACAGCAGTAAAACCCTAAGACAGTGGCCAAAACCAGCTCTTTAGACAAAACTATATCCTAATAAAATCTGATATGAATTAGAAAGATGGAATGTGTTTATGGAATCCTTTCATGGATTGCCTTGGTGTTTGTATTTTGATGCTAATCCTATCCCGGAGGAAGAGCAGGTCTCTTACTCAGGTGATTCTATGTGAATGTGCTCCTCATTTTAACTGGTGACATAAAGACTAGAGCCTGTGATTGGGCAGTGGAAGGGAAAGGCGGGGCTAGAAGTTTTAGAGAAGGAGAGAGGAAGAAAAAAGGAAGATTAGAAGGAGGAACAGAGAAAGAGGAAATGGAGGAAGAGGAGGTGGAAGACGGAGCAGAACTACATAGCATAGAGGAGCCACAAGTAGCAAGGATCTCACAGCTTGGGAAGAGAGTGGTGTAGTGGGAAATCTGCCCAATCTAGGCATGCAGGAGATAAATATAACTGAGTTGTGTGTTCTTTGCATGGGCATATTGAGGTTGGAGATTCACCAATACAAATCTGGCTGGTATTAAATGTTAAGGCTGTCTGGTGTTTTCCATTTGTGAAGATTTATGTGGGCAAGAGAGAGGGCAAAACTGTGGTAGGGACATTGATGGTCTGCAGAACAGCACCGGGATGGTGGGATATGTATGACATGTAGAACAAGAGTACTAGCTCCAGGTATTCATGGAAGAACGTGTTTGGGTGCCTTAGCAAGTCTGCAGAGGGAACCAGGGCCAGATGGCCATTTTCTGCACAGGGCAAGGAAGAAAGGGTGGCTATGGATTCCAGAGCATAGCTAGAGCTATCATAGATTTCTAAAATTATAAGCAACAGATTTCAGTGCTGTTTGCCTTCATAGGAGTCAATTTTCGTTCATCTAGCTCTTGATCTGGATGACTGGGGAACTGGGTCTTGGGAGACAATGACTACAGCAGGTATCAAAGTCAGCTAGTTTAGTGAAATAATGGGTCTAGCTTATATAGCTGGAGTTGGGGTGGGGCATTTGTGGGAGGGAAGTAAAAAGGGAAGAAGTGCTGCAGTGGGGATAGGGGCCTTCCAAAGTTATCAGCTAGATTAGTAGACTGCTGATCCCATGATTCCTGAGAAGCCAGTTCTCTGTCAAGGAAATAGAACACATACTGCCTTTATCATGACTTGTCTTTGTCTCTATGCAGCTGAGTAGGCACAAGCCTGATTTGGGTAGGGAGTGGCTTCGTTCCTGCTGTGCTCTTGTGATCCCCTTACACCCCACCATGTCATGCCCCACCCCAAGGTCCGGGATATGGGTAATGCTCTACTGTCCATTATCTGGCTTGGGAACCCAAAATACAGCATGGAATTGGTATAAAAAGAGACTTGTTGCTTAGTGGAACCAAACTGAAGACTCAGACATAAACCCACAGAAGTATCAGAAATTAATTTTTGGTTTAGGAGAGTAACAGTGCCAGCCAACCAGAGCTCCCCAGGGTCTAAACCACCAGCCTGGGAGCACAAAGGGAGGCACCCATGAGTTCAGCTGTATACTTAGGGGAGGATAGCCTTGTCGGGCATGGGTGGGAGAGGAGATCCCTGGTCCCATGAAGGCTGAACACCGAGCAGGGAGGAATTCGAGGGTGCTGGGGAGGGAGTGGAGGGTAGGTGAGGGCACACCGTTGTGGAGGCAGGAGGGGGGATGGGATAGGGCGTTACTGTGTAGTGGGGGGAATTGGCTGAGGGGATAAAATCTGAAATGTATTTTAAATAAATAGATAGATAGATAGATAGATAGAGAGATAGCCAGAAATACACAACAAACAACAGACAGCCTCTTTAACAAACTGTACTGTTGAAACTGGATGGCTGTATGTAGAAAAATGCAAATATATCCAAACCTATTACCCTGTACAAACTCAATTTCAACAGGATCAAAGACCTCAACATAAAACCACGTATACTGAAAAAAAAAGAATGTAGAGAATAACCTTGAATTCATTAGTACTGGAGAAGTCTTTTTGAACAGAACATTGATAATGTTACCACTAAGATCAACAAGTAGTAAGTGAGACCTCATGAGACTGAAAAACTTCTGTAAGGCAGAGGATAATGTCATTTGGACAAAGCAGCAGCTTACAAAATGAGAAAAGATTTTACCAATTCCACATCTGAGTGAGGGCTAATATAATAACAACCCAATTAAAATGGGTACAGATATAGAGAATTCACAATAAAGAAAATTCAAATGTCTAAGAATCACTTAAAGAAATGTTCAAAATTGTTAGTCATCAAAGAAATGTAAATCAAAACTACTTTGAGATCCCACCTTATGTCTGACAGAATGGCCAGTGTCTGTACAACAAGGGACAGCTCACACTAGCAAAGATGTGCACCCAGGAGAACAGCCCTCCATTGCTACAAGAGATGCAAACTCTCATAGCCACTATGTAAATGACTATGGTGATTGCTCAGAGAGTTAAAAATCAATTTACCCCAAGATCTGCCAATACCACCGTTGGGCATATACACAAAGCATGCTTCTTTCTCCCACAGGAACACTTGGTCAACCACTGTGGAATACATATCAAGAAATACTATCACATCCAACAGGACTCAAGATATTCCACACTTCTCTTGTTCTTTTTTTATCAGTTGGTGTTGTTGATAATCTATACCCAGGGCACCAACCAATGTGTGCAGGGTGAAATTCTTAGATGATGTTCGTTAGTTGGTGGGGAACTGAATTCACTCATCAGTAAAGAACTAAAACACTTTAAGTCAGTCAATTCTGCTAAGGCCAATCCTTTAAATGTAGTTGTTTGTTTTGTTTAGTGCATGCATTTAATAACTAGGGTCTACAGGTATAAAAGCCTAGATTTTTAATAAAATGCCCTTTGTCCCCACTAGAAAAATTGTAAGGGTATTGGCGTTTACCTATTCATTATATTAGGGAAGCTAAAAAGTAGTCTACTGCCTCTGTCATGTACTACCACATTAACAGAAGGCAAGCCCTGCTGAAGTTGCATGAAGTCAGAAACTCAAATTTTACTATTAGTCTTCATTCCCCCCCCCCATTAAAAGTCTGTGGATCAGAAAGCTTTTATGTACTTTTCCCAGAAAACAAAGAGAACTTTGGTCAAACTCAATTCTTAAAGAGCCATTATATTTGCTTTTAAGTAGGTAAAATAGTAAACTATAACCAGACACAATTTTCTTTAAATTCTGAAATTTATACTGGAAAAATAAACCTATTTCTTATAAACTTCTAAACAACACATCAAAGAAAAGATGCCTAAAGCAGTAGCTTTATTTGACACTGTATTCCTAGAATTAGTCTTTAAGATTTTGTAACAGGATAAATGTCTTGAAAGCATTCCCCTTTCCCTGTTCTAAAGTATTCCCAGTTACCCTCACCTACCTAGGCCCTTGAACCTCTGTTTTTCCACTCAGCCTTGCTTTATTGCATGTCCCCTGATTATTTAGCCCTATAAACTAACTCTACATTACAATCTATAATCCAACTTTTTCTAGATTATATAATAACAGCTGAGGAAGGTATTATACCTGAGCCAATCCATCCACACCTTTACTAAAGAATGAGGACTCCAGTTGTGGTGAGACAGCCACTAGGCAACAATTGCCACTTTTCTTCTACAGACAAATTACTGTTCAGAAAAGGACACACTTGCAAAATAGTCGACTGATTATATCTGCCTAGACAGAGTAATCAGCCCTTAATAATTCTGCAGCACTAAGGTCTGTCAGAAGATCCTGAGCCAGAAGGCAGAAGAACAGATACTCCAACGTTTTGAAGTAGAGCGAGTGTCCAGGTGTTCAGAGGTCTCTATAAATTGGCTAAGTTTTAGAAACTACGATTTGTGCTTCCCACAATTATAGTTAACTCAGTCATTCTGAATTTCTGATGGGGTTGAAAAATAACTAAATTTCTAACTGTAAAGGAAGGCTACTTCTGTTTTTCAAAGCATTAAAGAACACCAAATCATACACTAACACTAATTACACTAATTCCATTTCCGGAGCACAGGATAACAAGATCCCAAGCACTAGGACCTACTTCTTGAAGAGTTCAAATTGTAATCCTTTAGTTTCTTTTATTTATTTTGTGGTACTAACTACAAAGCCCTTTTTACTTTTAACTCAACTTATTAAAGGGGTAGACAAAAGATTTGATTAACAGCACAAAATAAGATTAGCCAAACTGAACAATTTATCGCTGGTCTTACACTCATGGTTTTACCCTCATGTAGAATTTGCACTGTCCCTACAAATGGCAGGTATCAACACTTAAAGGGAATCAAGAAGGCAATCATGTTTGGTAGCAAACTTTCATTTAAATCTTACATAACTCAACCTTTATAAAAAGCCAACATAATTGAAAAATTGGGTTCTCCCTCTAAAGCCTGCACTACCCAAAGCTTGAACAGTTAATTTAAAAATAAGCAAAACAAAATGGAACCCTGCAGCAGATCCTGCTGCAATACTTTAAAAAAATCTAAATGAGCTTAATCTTTTTTAAAAGTTATTTTAGCTCAAAGGCTACAAAATCAAAATTATCTTAATTCTACAAAGAGAGAGGGCTTCATACCACCATTTTAGAACCTCATCTTTTTCTCATTAAATTTGGCCACAAATCAAATTCCTTGTTCTCCTTTCAGGAAATCCTCTTGAAGAAGAGGCAGAGTACAAACTCGGAAGAGTAACTGCCTAAACAAGTAGGAAAGTGCTCTGTTATAGTGTGCAAAACCCTAGAGTTCAGGGTTAATCTCTGGAACTTGATCTGGACCTTGAGCGAGTTCTAGAAGTGGACCTTGACGTTCTTTGGTAGAGGGGATACAGAACAAATCTTTGAGGGTGGAGCAGGCAGAGGCAAACGGGATCAAGACAGTCTCCGGGATCTGGACTTTGAGTTTATGGATCCCTTTCCATTTCCTTTGGGGGACAGAGAAGGTGACCTACCTAGTGACTTCTCATACTTATCCTTAGATCTGCTTCTTGAGTGTGAATGGGAACCCCGATCAGACTTGGGCTTAGATTTGCTCTTTGATCTGGATTTCCTGCCTTTTGAGCAAGTTTGGGATTGACCTTTGCTCCAAGACCTAGGTCGGGAGGGACTTTTTGAGATATTTCGAGATCTACTGCAGCTGCTTCTGCGACTCCTACTCTGAGATCTTCTACACCGTGATCTGAGTCTACTTCCAGAGTGAGTGCCTTTGGCTTGTCCCTGGCTTATCTTCAATAAGCCTAGTATTTCTGCCACTTATTTCTGTGCCATCCAGTTTATCCAAAGCACGCTTCATGTCAGAGAAGGATCTAACTTCAATTACAACCTCAGTTGTTTGTTCTGTGTGAGCATCTGCATAAGTCACTTCTGCTTGCCGCATGAAATTCTTTAAGTCTTGCCAACTGCAAAGACTAGACAGATTTTCTACAATAAGCCTGTATTCTGTATGAACAGTTGGTCCATATTTGTCTTTGCCAGAAGTTCTCTGACTACTGTATCCACCTCCACCACTGCAGCTTCTGTAGTGGTTGTCATCTCAATCCTGGTGCAGGTCCTAAGCATGCTCTATGATCATGCCACTCTCTTACTGTTCAGCTCCTAAACGGCTGTGTCGAAGAGACAGCCGTAGCCACTGAAAAAGAGCTGAATGTTTTTCTAGCTGAAGTTGTAGCTCAGGCATCCTATGTAGACTAACCGCATGGCAGGGGGGTGTTCTCTCTGAGGCTAGATGAGGTGTGGTGTATGTGGGGGGGGGGCGGGGGGAGCGCGGGGAGCATGGCAAGGCTGCTTGTAAGTGAGGGGATGGCGAAGGCCGGAACTCACCACTCACACCACAGCTGCTGTGCCTTGTCAGCCACACAATGGTGAGCACGCACTCTCTGGCCTATGCTATCTGTTGTAGACATTTTAAGATATAACCAAATAGATTTTAACTAAAAACTAATCAGAAAAGATAGGTAGGTAAAGCCAGGACATACTCATCAAAGGAAAAAGGCCCCAAGCTGACATTTCAGTTCTTACCATGTATGCACCAAATCAAAGGCACCTAAGTTTGCAAGGGAAACGCTACTCCAGTTTAAATTGCATGGTGGTCCTCAGACACTGATAGTGACAGACAGATCTCAATGTGGTTCATTAGTGCTCTCTTTCATTTCATGTTCAAACATGGCTCTGAAAACTGGAGAGCAAGCTGCTAGGATGGCCTTGTGAGCCCTAAATTCATGGCCACCTACCAATAGGCAGCAGTCTGTGAACAGGGAATTCTCCCACAGGTCCCCTAGGTCATCTGTCAACACATGCCTTGGATCCTGGATTGCAGGTGTCATGTTCTATCCAGGAATGCTGAAGAAGGCTTCTACTATGTTCACCTTGCAGCAGAGGGTGAGCTGGTCTTCAGGGAGAAGGCAATACGGATGAGAGAGGAGAAAATCTCAAAGGATGAGCTTTTAAAATCCCCTGTGTTGGTTTTTCAGAAAGCTTACCACAGTAGGTCTCTTCATACTCTGATATTTCTCTCCTTGGGCATTTATTATCCACACCTGGAACTTTGCCCAAACTGGGATCTCTGGACAGCTGAGCAACACCAGGTAAACTGACAGGTAATCTTTTCTTTCTTTGTCACCCCTGTTTGGAAGTACTCTCAAACACCATGCTACTTTGTCTTTGTACTCTATTGAGAACACTGGACTTGTAATCCTTTTCTAAATTCCCTCCACGCAAAATGAAAAGTTAATAATGGTCCATTCGTAGCATAATTTCTGAACAGTGATATGGGTGTAGCCCCAGGTTGTGTCTTTCAGATCCCCTGACATTTCTGCTGGAGTTATTTTTGAGGTTAAATTTGATCTGAGAAGAAGTAGAAGTTACTTACTCTTCACCCTGTAGGATACAATTATAGATACTGCTTAGATTTTTGTTTCAGTTTCTCCTAAACAGGCCATTCTATGGTGCTTTTTTCTATGCAATTTTTGCTCTAGGCTTCAATATTTGTTTTACAGGAAACAATACAGACCCATAGTCACTGTAAATCTCTCTCTCTCTCTCTCTCTCTCTCTCTCTCTCTCTCTCTCTCTCTCTCTCCTTCCCTCCCTCCCTCCCTCCCTTCTTCCCAACATTAGAAGAGTTTGGAAAAATTTGTACATTCTCATTTCAGGTGTGTGTTGGGAGCCAACTTCTAGGAGAAAGTTGCTATCATCTTTGCAGCCATCTGAAACCACATACCTGGAGAAGAAACTTGTTTTTCAACAGCCCACAACAGCTGAGCACATGCTGATAAATATCTTGTTTTTCCCACATATCTTGTTTTGCTGTTTAGTGCCCCAGCTACAAGGTGCAAATGTTATCCATGCCTGCAAGGCCCACTGTGCACATGCTATCCATGCTATCCATGGTATCCACACCTGTAAGTTGCACACAGTATCCACACCTGCAAGGTGCACGTGGTATCCACGCCTACAAGGCACATGGCAAAAGCATATAAATACCCCGATTTCCCTTCAATAAACAAGACTTGATCAGATCCTCTGTCTTGTCTCCATTCTTGGAGTCTCTTCCTCTTCATCCCCACTGTCTCTCTTGCTAGACCCTGACCTGAGGACTGGAGCAGCAGCTTGGGCTGCGACAGGTGTGTTGTATTAGTCAGGGTCCTGTAGAAAATGTACACAATCAATTTCTCTACATAAAGAGAAGGTGTGTATGAGAAAAACCTGTAGGATGAGATCCAGCTGATATAACAATGGCTAAAGCTTGCAATTAGACCACAACATTTGATGAACCAAGGATTCTTCAGTATATACAGGAATTCTGAAGAAGTAGGTTCTAATGCCAAGGAGAAGTGGACTTGCTACTAAGATGAGAGCAAACAGGAAAACACACAAAGCTTCCTTCTTCTATGTTCTTATATAGACCACCAGCAGAAGGTGTGGCCAAGTTAAGGGTGTGTCTTCTAGTCTCAAGATCTGGATTAAAGGTGTGTGTTTTCCTGCCTCAAGACTCTGATTAAAGGTCTGTGTTTTTCTACTCAAAGAGTCTGTATTTGAACTGGATCTATCTACTTCAACTTAAGCAAAATAATTTTAAAAGGCATGCTCTCCATTCTTGTACATTACTTAAGTCCACAGGTAGTCAAGACAGAAAGAATAGCCATCACCAGTGTACTTTGCTTACTGGGGTCAATCTTCCATAAATGAAAGGATCATGTCAATCTCTGAATAGCTATCATTTACCCATCTGCTGGTCTTACATGGATACCTGACATAAACATGATCAGGGAAGTGGTATTTTCCTTAACTTGTCAGAAGTCTGAGTGTTCACAAAATGGAAGGCATGTGGAAGAGCTCCTATATGGTGGGCAGGAAACAGAACCCCAACCCTCTGAAGACAGCTTTCTTCTTTCTAGTGTGTTACTCAGATCACACCCACAGACCTTGTGGTGACCCCTCCCAATTTGGTTTATGGTCTAGTACTTCCCCTCAGGAAATTCTCCTTAGACTTCCTTTTTCCTAGCCACTTAAGGAATATCCTAAATGGTTCTCAATTCAATCTCTTTCATTGGCAGGATTCAGCTTATCAATGCCTCATAATCTGCATCCTCCACTGGTGAGTTCTGTCCTCTTCAGACTTGGAACCGCCATACTTTTTCTGCCTTTCCTGACAAGGGAGAGATTTTGCTGTTTTCTAAGGGCTGCAGCATATATTCAAGAGATATCAAACATTAGGGTCTATTAATACTGCCCTTATGTAAAGTGAGGTGAAAACTCTGCCTACATCTCTCATGTCTCCAGTTCTTCAAGTCTTAGAAAAACAATTTAAAGGACACAGAAATAACTGCAGTGATTCAATCAGCTCAGCCACTCCCAGCTCCCCTGTTTGTCTGACTCCAATGTGCTGATCCCTCAGGATAAATCAATCAACTGGCTCTGATTTTTGATCCCTCCTGCAGACTTATTTCTAGTATTCACATCAGCGACTCTTCATCAAGTTCTTTTTTAACACTTAATACTTTAATTCCTCTTTGCTTCAGCACACATAAAAATGTCACATCTATAACAAGATTATCATACATTTTCTTTTTTTTATTAGCTATTATATTTACAATTCATATTTTATCCCCCTTACCCCATTTCCCCACCATCCAGGAACCTCCTATCCCATTCTTCCTCCTCCTGCTTCTATGAAGATGTGCCTCCACCTACCCACCACTACCATCTCCCCACCCTCAAATTCTCCCCCACACTCCATATTCAGCCTTCATGGGACCAAGGATCTCCTCTCCCACCTATGCCCAACAAGGCCATCCTCCTCTACATATACATATGGAGTCATAGGTCCTACCCTATGTGCTCCCAGGCTGGTGGTTTAGACCCTGGGGAGCTCTGGTTGGTTGGTATTGTTGTTCTCCTCATGGGGCCACCAACCATTTCAGCACCTTCAGTCTTCTCTCTAACTTCTCCATTGGGAACCCTTTGATCATATCAGTGGTTAGCTGTGAGCATCTGTCTCTGGATATGTCAGACTTTGGCAGATCTCTAAGGAGACAGCTATATCAGGCTCCTGTCAGCAGGCACTTCCTAACATCCACATCAGTGTCTACCTTTGATGACTACACATGGAATAAATACCCAGGTGGAATGGTCTCCAGAAAGCCCTTCCTTCAGTTTCTGTCCCACATTTTGTCTCCATATTTGCTCCCTTGAGTATTTTGTTACTCCTTCTAAATAGGACCACAGCATCCACACTTGGTCTTCCTTCTTCATGAGCTCATGTGGTCTGTGAGTTGAGTCTTGGCTATTTCAAGTTTTGGGGCTAATATTTGCTTATCAGTGAGTAAATACCATGTGTGTTCTTTTGTGATTGGGTTACCTCACTCAGGATGATATTTTCTAGTTCCATCCATTTACCTAAGAATTTCTCGAATTCATTATTTTTAATAGCTGAGTAATACTCCATTGTGTAAATGTACCACATTTTTTTGTATCTATTCCGCTGTTGAAGGGCATCTGGGTATTTTCCAGCTTCTGGCTATTATAAATAAGGCTGCTATGAACATAGGGGAGCACGTGTCCTTGTTACATGTTGGAGCCCCTTCTGGGTATATGACCAGGAGTGGTATAGCTGGGTCCTCAGGTAATGCTATGTCCAGTTTTCTAAGGAACCCCCAGACTGATTTCCAGAGTGGTTGTACCAGCTTGCAATCCCACCAACAATGGAGGAGTGTTTCTCTTTCTCCACATCCTCACCAGTATCTACTATCACCTGAGTGTTTGATCTTAGCCATTCTGACTGGTGTGAGGTGGTATCTCAGGGTTGTTTTGATTTGCATTTCCCTGATGACTAAGGATGTTGAGCATTTCTTAAGGTGCTTCTCAGCCATTCGAGTTTCCTCAGTTGAGAATTCTTTGTTTAGCTCTGTACCCCAAGCATGCAGTCCAAGTCTGAAAAGCACAGAACTCACCAGTAGAGAATGCAGTGTAAGAGGTATTGAGAAGCTGAATCCTGCCAATTAAAGTGATGAACTGAGAAGCATTTAGGATATTCCTAAGTCACACCATTAAGTGGTTCTTAAAAAGGATTTCTAAGGAGGATTTTCTGAGGGGAAGTACTAGACCACCAACCAAATGGGGAGGAGTCAAAACAAGGTCTGTGGGTCTAAATGTAATAACACACAAGAAAAAAGAAAGCCCATTTCAGAGGCTCTGGGATCTGCTTCCTTGTCCACCATATAGGAGCTCTTCAACCTGTCCTCCATCTTGTGAACACTCAGATTTCTGACCAGTTAAGGGAAACACACATTCCCTGATCATGTTTATGGCAGGAATCAGTGTAAGACCAGCACAAGGGTAAGCAATAGCTGTACAGAGATTGACATGATCCCTGTATTTATGAAACATTGACCCCAGTGTGCAAAGTACCCTGGTGATGGCTATTCTTCCTGTCTGTATTACCTGTGGCCTTTAGTAACATAAATAACTGGAGGGCTCATCTTTTAAATTTTTTTTTTTTTGCTTAAATTGAAGTAGATAGATCCCGATCAAATAGAGAAAAACACACACCTTTAATCTAACTCTTGAGGCAGGAAACACACACCTTTAATCCAGATCTGGAGACTAGAAGACACAGCCTTAAGTGGGCCACACCTTCTGTTGGAGGCCTATATAAGCACATAGATGAGGGAAGTTTGGTGTCTCTGAATGCTCCCTCTCATCTTCCTAGCAAACCCATTTCTTCACTGACATTAGGTCCGAATTCTTCAGACTTCCAGTATATACTGAAGAACTCCTGAGACTTCAAACCTCGTGGACTAAGTAAGTACTGGTTTTAGCCTTGTTATATTAGCTGGACCTCATCTGTAGGTTATTTTCATATATCCTCTTTCTATTTATATAGAGAAATTCATTTTGTATGTTCTCTACAGGACCCTGACTAATACAGCACACTTAAAATAAGAGTGTATAAAAATTTCCAAACTCTTCCAAAGTTGAATAGAATAGCCAAAACTAGTTATCATTGACCTAAGATTCAATAATCAAACACGAGCGAGCGAGGGGGGGGGGGCTGAGAGAGAAGGGGAGAAGGAGAGAGAATGAATTTAGGACAAATTGAAACTAAAATTTAAAGTGTATCTATAATTGTATCCAAGAGGATGAAGGGTAAATAACATATAGTTCTTTTCAGATCAACTTTAAAACCCAAACTACCTCCAGCAGAGGTGTCAGGGGACCTGGAAGCCACGAGCTGGGGCTCCACACATATCAGTGTTCAGAAATTCTGCTACGAGTGGACCATTAGCAACTTTTCATTTTGCATGGGGGGAATTAGGAACAGGATTACAAGCCCAGTGTTCTCATTAAAGGCCAATGAGGAAGTGAATTGGTGTTTGAGAGTATACCCAAATGGTGTTGATGAAGAAAGCAAAGATTACCTGTCAGTTTTCCTGGTGATGCTCAGCCATCCAGAGAGCCCAGTTTGGGCAAAGTTCGACTTCTGGATCGTAAATTGCCAAGGAGAGAAATTTCAATGTATGAAGAGCCCCAAGGTTGTAAGCTTTCTGCAACACCAACAAAGGGGATTCAAAAAGTTTATCCTTCAAGATCCCCTCCTCTGCAATCCAAATTGGCTTCTCCCTGAAGACCAGCTCACCCTCTGCTGCAAGGTGAGCATAGTAGGAGATTTCTTTAGTATACCTGGACAGAACATGAAACCTGCAATCAAGGATTCAAGGCACAGGTTGAAAGATGACCTAGGAGAGCTGTGGGAGAAGTCCCTCTTCACAGACTGCTGCCTGGTGGTAGGTGGCCATGAATTCAGGGCTCACAAGGCCATCCTAGCAGCTCGTTCTCCAGTTTTCAGAGCCATGTTTGAACATGAAATGAAGGAAAGCCTAACGAATCAAGTTGAGATCCAAGACATGGATCCCCAAGTCTTCAAGGAGATGATGAGCTTCATTTACACTGGGAAGATGCCACAACTCCACAGCTACTCCATGGCCATTGGTGTGCTGGCAGCTGCTGACGAGTATGGTCTGGAGGGCTTGATGGCCATGTGTGAAGATGCCCTCTACAGGAATCTGTCTGTGGAGAATGCTGCAAACACTCTCATCCTGGCTGACCTCCACAGCATAGAGCAACTGAAGGCTCAGGCCCTGGATTTCATTTCAGTCCATGCTTCTGAGGTCTCTGAGACCTCAGGGTGGAAGTCAATGGTGGAGTCACAACCCCACTTGGTGGCTGAAGCGTTCCACTCCCTGGCTTCTGCACACTGTTCTTTCTTGGAGCCTAAAGTCCTCTCAGGAGCTAGCCAGCTATGACCTACATCTCTCTTCCAACATCAACAACCAGTGAGGTTACCAATGACTTCTGGTTAGAGAATGGTATTTTGGAAGCATTTATAATGAATCAGGAAAGGCACCATGGTGGCTCAGGATCTGAAACAGCTGTAGTATGTTAGAATGGCTGGTGGGGGGAGGGCAGCACTGCTGTGTGGGACACCCAACCTGACATCTACCCTGTTGATGTTCTTTATGGTTTTTGTCAGATGATTGGGGCCAGAGAAAAGGAGAAATCAAACATGAGTGTTTACTCATCAGAGAAGGAAAGACAATGAAGACTTTCTTTTTAAAGACTCAGTTTGTAGGAACTCAGCTGCATAACAATTACCACTCCCTCAAAGAACTCTAAGTAACAAGCACACACAGGGGAGTTTTCAACCACCTGTAAGTGGTGATTCAGAGGATCTGAGACCCTCTTCTGGTCCCTATGGCCACAAACAACTCTGTAGATAAAACCTTAACCAAATAAAATATAATATGAATAAAACTTTTCAAATCAGTCTGTGCTTTCTGGAGATGTTTATGTTCAGAGTAGTCACGTGTAGTCCAATCAGCAAAGCTCAGCTGTAGGTGTTTGTGCAGCCCCCTCACTGTCCTTCCAGTATTAGAAACACCTGGTTTCTTTCTTGGAGTTTAATGTTGGCAAATGAGAACTCCAACATCATGCTCTTATGACAACTGAGAAGAGCAGGCCAAAGTTGGGGGAGGGGGATCCTACTTCTTCTGGGAGAGAAGTGTTTGTGGCTCAAGGCATGCAAAAATCTTTTATGTGTTTTTATATTAGTAGGTATTGATTCATTATAGATTCATACTTCCTAGGCCAATGGTTCTCTAACTTCCTAATGCTGTGCCCCCTTAATACAGTTCTCCATGTTGTGGCCAATGAATCATTAAATTACTTTGTGGTTACTTCATAACTGTAATGTTGCTACTGTTAGGAATCATGCTGTGAATAGCTTATATTCTTCCCATATCCTGTGGATCCCACAGATCTTTCCCTTCTAACCTCCCTCCCCCCACTCTTTGCTCTGTCACAGCCTTCATGCCAGGACTGCACCTTCCCTAACACCTAACAAAGTGCTACTCTTTCTATGGTATCAGAAGGCTAAAGGCATATCCACACCTCTCTCTTTGCTCCCCCACTTACTATTTCCCCTTCTCATTTCCAGCTTTATAGCAGGAAATCTGCTGTGCTTTTGTTTCCTGTAATGCACCAACTCCAATGGACCACAAAAACTTCTCCCCCAACATCCCTTACCCCAACTCAGCCATTACCCAGCCTCCACCCCCAGCAGGCATTCCTTTCTGCCTGCCTACATCTGCTGCAAGTCCCACACACAATTCATTTTTAAGCTCCCTCCTCCTAACTCCTTGCTGAATTTGAGCCCCTAACTCCAGCTTGTACTCACTGACAACTCAGAAAAATACTGACAGGTAAGAATAGAAACTTCCTGTATGTCTTCCCCTCTCCTTCGGTTTTTGGAGAACCACAACTACCAATCTAATTCTCAATTCTATTGCAAACCTTTTGTGTAACCTGCTTTCACTGTCTCCCCGAATTCCAAGGAGACCAAATAAGCAGATTCTGGTGCAGTCTCCTCCCTCCTGTGAACCCCATCATACTTCTAACCTATCCCCATTCCTATGTGTCATCTCCCTATACCCAGAAACCTTGAACCCCCAGTGGCCAGAACTATTAGGTCCAAAGAAAAGTTCCTGTCTGACAGCAGTGATGATTGGTCTCAATTGTCAACTTGACAATATCTGGAATGAACTACAATCCAAATTTATAAAGCTCTTGTAAAAATGTAAGGAGAGGTTTCAACCCATGCCTGGTATTACATGCCTTTAATCTCAGCATTCAGGACAAAGAGGCATTCAGAACTATGATTTCAAGGTCATTTTACAAAACAATTTTTAAGCCAGCTAAGCCTAGGCAGTGAAAGATGTAATAGAACCAAGGGGTCATGTTCCAGACCCAGCAAGCAGCAGCAGTGGGCAGCTTGGGCTATGTCACTCTAGGTTAGAGTTGCCTTTCGATCAAGATGTAGAGCTGTTAGCATGCAGCACCAAGCCTCCCTGCAAGATTAAATGATTCCCACCATGATGATAATAGACTGAACCTCCAAAATGGCAAGCCAGCTCCAGCTAAATGTTTGTCTGTATAAGAGTTGCTTTGGCCATGATGTCTCTTCACAGCCAAAAAAACTCTAAGACAACATACAGCAATCACACTCTTCAAAAATCCAGAGGGAAAATAGAAGACAAGGAGCAGAACTGCTACCCAACATACACAAATGTAGAGACTAGGATATAAATATTTTACCATTGCAATTCCAGTATCTTAGATTCTAGCATATACAACACAATCGATAACAACCAGGGCATTATGTCTACTCTAGAGCCTAGCTATCCTAAGACAGCAGTCCCTGAACATTCAAACATGGCTGAAGCACAAGGAAAAACCTTAAAACAATCTATATGAAGGTGATAGAGGTCATTATGGTGAGAATGAAGAAATTCCTTAAATTCATGAAGGCACATACAAACAGTGTGAGGAAAGAAAGAAATCCAGGAAAACAAAACAAACAGTGGAAGGAAATAAATAAAAATGTTTAAGGCCTGAAAATAAAAATAGAATCCATAAAGAAAACAAACACTGCTGGGCAGTGGTGGCACATGCCTTTAATCCCAGCACTCGGGAGGTAGAGGCAGGTGGATTTCTGAGTTCAAGGCCAGCCTGGTGTACAGAGTGAGTTCCAGGACAGCCAGAGCTACACAGAGAAACCCTGTCTCAAAAAAACAAAAAACAGGAAAGAAAGGAAGAAAGGAAGGAAGAAAGAAAGGAAGGAAGGAAGAAAGGAAGGAAGAAAGAAAGGAAGGAAGGAAGGAAGGAAGAAAGGAAAGGAAGGAAAGAAAGAAAGAAAGAAAGAAAGACAGAAAGAAAGAAAGAAAGAAAGAAAACACTGAGGGAATTCTGGAAATGAGGAATTTTAAATTTCCTTACAAAGGATTAATAAAATAAGAGTTCATTCTTTGAGAAGATCAACAAGATGTGTAAATCCTATTCCAAACTAATATAAGTACACAGAGAGAATATACATATTCACCTAATAAGGATTTAAAGGTGAGACATAACAACAAATACTGTGAAAATCCAGATAGTCACAAGGACACACTTTAAAAAACTGCTTCAGCACATTGGAAAGTCTAAGATAACTTGATATTTTTTGTAATAGGTAACCCTTATCAAGGCCAAATCATGGTCAGATAGTCAATTAAACAGATGTAACTCCTAGTAAAATAGAAGCAGTCAATAAAAGTCACCTCACTTGCCCTCAATTCCAAATAGTGTCCCCCAACCTGACTTTCCACTTTGTTGCTGTGTACAAGCCTCCTACTCAGGGGGAGATTCCCTCCTGTACCAAAGGCCACAAAGGCCAGGCCATGAGAATGCAGGCAGGCCACTTTCTCACAAACATATTCTGCCCTCTCAGTGACACTCCATTCCAGGAAGATCTCTAATCCCTCGTCCCTCGTCTTCACTATGTCCCAGGTCCCAACATGGACCTAGACCCCCAGCTGACCCTCTACACCTGACCCTGTCACTTTGGAGCTTCAATGCTGCAGTTTCCTTAGGCACAATAGGGCTATTGCACACCCTCCTGCCCTCTTCTCCTGCCTCCTTTCAGAGTTGCCTGTCATCATACACCTCTCCTAGCTCCTTATGGCTTTTGTGACTTCTTGTGTTTCCCTGACCCTTTCTTGTGTGTGAGAGCACTCTCCTAGAGATTGTTTCTTTATCCTTGCCTTCTGGTCTTCACAAAAGCCCTGGTGCCAGATTCCAGTCTCTCCTTGGGATTAGCCAGACTGTCCCTGCCCTCCCTTGAATGAAGTGAAAACCCACTGAACTGCTTGTGTCTTCCTTTATTCCGACCTGTGTCTTGGAGTCTCCCCACTGTTGAGGCCCACACTCTGCCTCAACACTTTGCCTCAACGCTTTGGGGCTAAGTGCTCTGGTCAAGAGAGAGAGTGGGGCTGCAGAGGCAGGAGACGGGAAGAATGGAGACAAGACAGGGTGTGATCAAGTCTCTCTTTATCAAGTCTCTTTTTTTATCAAGTCTCCCTTATTGAGTCTCTCCTATTGAAGGGAATTCTGAGGTATTTATATACACAAGCAGGAGAACACAGGTGAAAACACTTTACCACGTGCACCATACAGCTGAGGTCACTAAACAGCAAAGCAAGCTATGTGGGATAAACAATATATTTATCAGAGTGTGCTTCAGCTGTTATAGGCTTTTGACAACCAAGTCTTTCATCAGGGTATATGGCTCCAGATGGCTGCAAAGTTGATCTAGCCGCTTTCTACTAAAGTCGGCTCCCAACACCCCACCCCCCTCTTTCATCCACAGGAAATGTGTTTTCCATGCTGTCTCACTCCTTCTAAGGATGTCTTTTAGAAAATCTCCGGATTCTTCATCTTGCACCTGACCTGAATGGCCCTAAATTTATTCATCCTTTCAATTGAATTTGGACATAATACCCCTTAAATAATCAATCCAAAAGGGCACCTAATGACACTCCTGGTCCTAATATTATTAGAGACGTTTACAAATACTAGAGGTGATCAGGAAAATGGAAAGAGATTCCCTATTTCCTATTTTTCTTTTCTCCACTCCAAGCCCTGTTTTATTTTGTCTGTTCACTCCCCTGCCCCTACCCCCTGCACTGTCTCTACACAAATACACACACACACACACACACACACTCACACACACACACACATACATGCACACATCCTGCACACACTTTCCCCCAGGCTGTTGCATATCTTAGCAGCTGCCTACTGCACTATCCTCAATTTCTAGGGTTCAAATTTTTTGTCCTATATCTAAGCCCTATTTGTTCTCAGCTTATTGTATTCAGTTTTACACGGATTTAGGTGTCATTTAGGGATGAGTGGCAGTGGCATTTGACTATCATTTTGTGCTGTTTCTCTTCAGTTAAAAGCTGGCTCTGGAGTTTCGAATATATATATGTGTGTGTGTGTGTGTGTGTGTGTGTGTGTGTGTGTATCTCAAAAAAGTAGATATCAAAAAGCCAAATGATCTAAGTAAAAACTGGTGTATTGGTTGGTTTTGTGTCAACTTGACACAAACAAAAGCCATCAGAGAGAAAGGAGCCTCAGTTGAGGAAATGCCTTATGAGATCCAGCTGTAAGGCACTTTCTCAATTAGTGATCAATGTGGGAGGGTCCATTGCATTGTTGGTGGTGCCATCCCTGGACTGGTGATCCCAGGTTATATAGACAAGCAGGCAGAACAAGCCATGTAGAAGCAAGTCAATAAGCCCCATCCCTCCTTGGCCACTTCATCAGCTCCTGCCTCTAGGTTCCATATTTGTTTGATTTTCTGTCCTAACTTCTTCCACTGATGATTATGATCTGGAATTATAAGTCAAATAAATGCTTTCCTCCCCAAGTTGGTTTTTGGTCATAGTGATTTACTACAGCAATAAAGACCCTAAGGAAGACAAATGGGTATACATCTAAACAGAAAATTCTCAATAAAGAAACTCAAATGACCAAGTAACACTTAAAGAAAAGAAATGTTCATCATCCTTTGCCATAAGGAAAGGCAAATCAAAACTACTTTGAGGATCCATCTTACACCAGAAGAATATTGAAGATCAATAAGACAGGTGCCAATAAGACAAGTGATGAGGAATTGGAGCAAGGGGAACACTTCTCACTTTCTTATGGGAGTGCAAGATTGTACTGCAACTATGAAAGTCAGTACAGTACGACTATTCCTCAGAAAGTTGGGAATTCATCTACCTCAAATCAAGATATACCGCTCTTTGTCATGCATCCAAAGGATGCTGTATAGTATCATAAGGACACTTACACAAACATGTTCATTGATGTTTGATTTATAATGCCAGAAACTGGAAACAACTATAGACTTTCCAAAACAGAGCCAGTGAAATTGAGGTTGATATTCACTGTTGTTGCAGCCCAAGCTGCCCCATGTTTGGGGGCCAAAATGTCACTGACCAATCTATCAATGTTGAAACCTGTACTGCCAAAGCCTTGGGGGCTAAGTTGTTAGAGCCCACACTACCCCAAGCTGCTCCATTCCATGGGTCGGGGTTCAGCAAAGAGAGAGTGAGGATGAACTCGAAGAATGGAGACCAGAGTGTGATTCAATCCCACTTATTCTTTAATCTCTCTTCTTCTCTCCAAGTCCCTAGTTCCTAGTCCCTGTTGGGAAAAAAAGGCTTGGGGATCCCACGGTTCCTCCCGCCATGCTGTGGGTACTCGGCTGGGAATGCTCTGGGTTCCTCCAGCTGGAAGTTGGGCCCGGCTGCTCTTTAACTAAAAGCCTCTCCCTGGCTCCTCACGGTTCCTCACAGCGGCTCTGCCCCAACACAGGAGGAAGCCCTCGGGTTTCCAAAACTGGCTTATTCACATGGCGGATGGTGGATGGATCTGGATGCATACCCCATAAACCCAGGATCGACCTGAGTTAAAAGGGGAGGGGAGAAAGGGGGAGGGGCTGGGGAGGAATGTTTAATGGCTCCACCTCTGGCCTTCAGGTACCTCATTAGTATGTAAATCTCTCTAGGGCCTGTTTGTGCCCTCCACCACCCTCCACCTGTGTACATGACTGAAGGGTGAAGGTGGAATGGAGATTAGACCTCTTGTTAGGCCCAACAAGTCCCTAGTGCCTCCAAGTTCCAAGTTACTTCTTCCAAGTGCTAAGTGCCTACTGTCTAATTCCAAGTTCTTCCTCCAAGTGCCAAGTGCCTAATACCTAATAATCTCTTCTGTCTCAAGTGTCTACTACCAAGTGCCTAATACTTAATAATAATAATTTCTTCTGTCTGCCTCTCGCCTTTTATATGTCTCACTTCTAAGCCATGCCTTTAGGTCACGCCTTTAAGTAATACCCTTAGGTCTTATCTCTAAATCAGATCTCTAAGTCACACCCTTAAGTCAAACACCTTTAAGTCTCACACACCCAAGGGAAAATCCTGGGTATCTAAAGCAAGATGTTATCAGAGTGTGCTCAGCTGTTGTAGGCTGATGTAATCAAGTCTTTTGTCAGGGTATATGGTCAAGTTGGCTGCAAGGATAATAGCTGCCTTCTGTCGGCTCCCCACACACTGTGTCATCTAGAGACTCCTCCTGAAAAACTTCAGGATAAATCTGTATCTTCAGGGGTTAGTAGCAGAAACAGGTAAGGAAAATCTGGATCCAGCTGAATTGTTTCATTATCCTTATAATTACCATATTATTCTATGTACTGATAACAAGGTTTAGAGCTTGCTTGGCACTGTGCTTTAACATTGAGTTTTATATTCTTAGATTGACACTAGTTCTTATAAACCCTTATCAAGACAAAATATCATGTTTCTCTTATTCTTCTCTCATACATTACACCCCAACCTCAGTTTTCGGTCTCTCTCCTCCTCCCACTCTCTGCCCCTATTTCCCTCTCCTCCAGATCCACTCCTCTTCTATTTCCCTTCAAATAAATCAGGAGGCCTCCCAGGGATGTTCACTGACTTTAGCCTAATTTGGTACAAAGACTCATATCAAGGTGGACAAGGAAACTCAGTAGGAGGGAGGAGGGGAGAGGGGAGGGAAGGGAAGGGGGAGAGGGAGATGGAGACAGAGGGAGAGAGAGCAATGAATTACAGACAGCAGTTAAAGTAATCTAACAATGGCTAATTGTGAATTGTTAAGTCCAAGAATCTAGTAGTTACTCAGTCCCAAAAGGCTTTGTGTCTGTCTCAAGTGGCCTTCTGTATATGCTGGAATTCTGAAGAACTAGGTTCCAAAGCAGACAAAGAGCAAAACCTTCCTTCATCCATGCTCTTACATAGTCTCCCAGCAGAAGGTATAGCCCAGATTAAAGGTGTCCTTTCCTGCCTCCATGTCTGGATCATTGGTGTGTCTTCCTACATCAAAGCTCCAGACTAGAAGGGGATATAAACACTACCAACCAAGTAATAAATGTTTCATAGGTGTAGCCTCCATTTCTGGATCATAGTTCATTCCAGAAGTAGTCACGTTGATAACCAAGAATAGCCATTAAAAAGAGCTACTGATGTATATGAATTTGATTATTTATTATTTTGTTGTTATTGTATTATTATTATTGAAATTAGATTCTTCTCTCATACATACCTCCTGACCAGAGTCTCCATTCCCTTACATTTTTTTTTTATCAAGCTAATTTGCTGAAAGGAATTTCTTGGTCCAATTTTTCACCTAACTTATGTGTACTACTTTTACTTATATGTACTGACTTAGGTGTACAAATTTCACCTAACTTATGTGTATTATCTGCAAATAAAGATTCCATCTTCCAACTTTCCAGTATTTATCCTGTTGATTGCCAGTTGCCTTATTGCTCCAATTAAGACTTCAATTGTTTTATTGAGTAGCTTTAAGAGAGTGAGAAACTATGACTTGCTTTTGGTTTTTGGACAATGACTTTGAGTTCTCTCCATTCAAGTTGATACTGACTATGGGCTTGTCCTATACTGCCATAATTATATTTAGGTATATCACCTGTGAGTCAACCTCTCCAGAACTTTTATCATGTAAGGGTGTCTTCTTAAAGATGTTACCTGGACACAGTTTAATGATCATAGTTGGTTTTTTTGTTTGTTTTTGTTTTTGTTTTGTTTTTTTGTTTTTTGTTTTTGTCTTTCAGTTGGTTTATGTGGTAGATTGTATTTTTTTGATTTTTGTATATTGAAGCATCCTTAGACATCTTGAGACAAAGCCTTTGTTGTTGTAAATGATATTTTTAATGTGTTCTTGGAATCTGTTTGCAATAATAAGTATTTTTGTATCAGAGTCCATAAGGGAAATTGATCTGTGGTTTGGGTATCAGTGTAACTGTAGTCTCATAAAATAAATTGGGCAATGTTCCTTTTGTTTCTATTTTGTGAAATAATTTGAGGAGTATAGACAATAGCTCTTCTTGGAATGGCTGGTAGAATTTTGTGTGAAATTGTCTGGCCCTGGGCATTTTTTGATGGGATACTTCTAATGGCTGCTGCTATTTTACTGACAGGCTGTCACTATCAGTGTATGAGTGTTGGGCCTTGGATGAGGTAACTTCATTTAACCTGCCACCTTTAGTCACGCAGGACACAGGTAGAGGGCTTGATTAACAAGTCTCCACCTCCAGAGATTTAAATATTAATGAATTATCAAAAGGCCAGGGGCGTAGCTAATTAAGTTATTCCCTCCCCTTTCTCCCTTCCCTATAAGACTGGTCTCCCCTGGCTTTTGGCTGGGGGGTGGGGGGGGGAAGCGCGTACCACCTACATCCATTTACCATGTCATGAACAATAAAGCTTTGGAAAACCGGACTCCACGTGTTGCCTGATCTGCCACCGCCAGGTTCCCAGTCTTTGGAAAGTTGAGCTGCCCACCGCCAGCCCGCGGCGGCTGTATCAATGTGGGATCCTCAGCTGGCAGCGTGGGAAGCCCGCCCGGGACCCTGATGCCAGACTGCCATGGAACCCGGACTCCCTCCTCTCCCCCCCCCCCCCCCGCCCACGAGATTTCTTCCCCACATATGAGGACCATCATGCAATTTAAACTGGAGGAATGTTGCCCTTTCAAACTTAGGTGCCTTTGATTTGGTGCACACATGGTAAGAATTGAAATGTCAGCTTGGGGCCTTTTTCCTTTGATGAGTATGTAATGGCTTTACCTACCTATCTTTTCTGACCAGTTCTCAGTTAAAGTCTATCAGGTTAGATCTTAAAATTTCTACAACAGCCTGATTCTTAGGTTTATTTGCTTGGAATATCTTTTTTCTAACCCTTTACTAGGAGGTACTCTCTACCCTTGAGTTGAGTTGGGTTTCTTGGATCAGCAGAAAGATGGAACCTGTCTTTACATACACTCTGTTACTCTGTGTCTTTTTTTTTTTTTTATTAGGGAATCAAATCTGCTGATACTGAGAGATATTAATAGCCAATAGTTGTTGATTCCCTATATCTTGTTATTATTCTTTTGGTGATGATGGTGGTGGTATTCATGTGTTCGCAAATGTGTACATGTGTGACTACTTATTTTCTGTAACTTTTTTATGGTACTAATTAATCTCCTTATGTTACAGTTTTTCTTGTAATGGCTCCTGTATGTCTGCTTTATATAAAAATATTGCTTAAATTTGTCTCTATCATGGAATACCTGTTTCCTTATCTGTGGTGATTGAAAGTTTTGCTGGGTATAATAGTCTGGGCTGGCATCTGTGGTCTAGAAGAGTCTGCAACACATGTGTCCAGACTTATTTGGCTCTTAGAATATCTTCAACACTTGAGAATCTTAGGTTACCCTACAATATTACTCAGTTCAACCAAGATTCCAGAGACAAGAACTGAGACACCCGGGATCTCAATATCCCTCAGAGAAGGAATATTGTGGTAGTCAATGAATCTGTAGGAATTGCAAAATCAGACTTCCTGGTCTTCAAGACTCCCTTTGATCAGTCTATGCCTAACACTTTAGAGGAATCTGAGACCTCTAACTGGGCTGTCACCTCTCTATGCAGAATCTGGTTAAGCACTTCTATTTGAACAGATAGGAGATATTGGACATGATCATCTGATTCAGTGTCCAGAATATGTTTGATATGTCATTGGACTCAATCTTGGAAGTCATTCAGCTTCCAAACCCAGCATTTAGAGAGCACCATCAGCCAAAACTAAAACTAAGGCCTATCCCATCACAGTCCATAGTGCTGGGGGAATTTTCTAAATATTCAAACCTTACTTTTTGTCTTCCAAATTTCTGTTCCTCCTTAACTCTTCTTGTTGACTAAATTATTGACCTGGCCCACGGGTCAGTCAACAGGGTCTGCAAGAGAGAGAGCGAGGATGCAGGGGCAAGAGATGTGAAGAATGAAGCCAAGACAGAGTGTCTGGTCAAGTCTCATTTATTGAAAGAAAATCATGGGTATATAAGCACAACAAGCAGGGGAGTGCAGCTGGAGACACTTTACCACCAGTGCCTTGCAGCTGGGGGCACTAAACAACAAGTCCAGGATATGTCTGAGAAAAACAAGATGTTTGTTAGAGTGTGCTCAGCTGTTGTAGGCTGCTTGCAAGTCTCTTGTCAGGATGGGAAAGTATCAACCTTCAAATATGTGGCCCAACATGGCTGCAAAGATGATAGCCACTTTCTGCTAGGAGTTGGCTCCCAACAAATTACATCAATGCAGATACTGTTTTTACTTAAAAGCTCACTCCAAGAAAGGTTCCCTAGGAAACTGGGTTTCCAAATGCCTAATGTATTTGCCAGACTGCTAATACATGCTTTCTATTCACTTAAATCCAAGACCAAGCAATCTTCTTAGTGGCTACCCTATATTTCTGAAGGTTCATTCCACTAAGATTCCAGAGACTAGACATGTATATACTTATGGTCTCAGAGCCCCTTGAAGTGTGGACCAGTAAGGTGTTCAAGGAGCTCCTGAAAGTGCTCGGCTGAGTTCTAAGTACCCCAAACCCACTTTGACCAATTGCTGTTTAACACTTTAGAGAGATATGATACCTTCACTATAACAGATCAGAGCGAACCGGTGGTGGCACAGCAGGCGGTCGCCTGCAGAGGGCACGGACCCTCTGCTCCCTCTCTCTCTCTCTACCCGAGTGAGTGTAATCCTGCTCGGTCCCGTTTGTCTCCTCCCGCGTCTCATGGTGAAAAAAAAAAAAAAAGAAACAGATCAGAAGGTAAATTGGTCTCTCAAGTCTAGAGGGAAGTTTGTTGAAGGAGTCTTCTGTTTGAACACATTGGAGAGATCTGAAGCAACCACGATCCATGATTCAAAATCTGTGTGAGAGAGACATCACTAGGTTCTGTCTTTCTGTCCAGGGATATGAATATGTACTGACATTTCATGCAGTGTGTGTGTGTGTGTGTGTGTGTTTCTCTGTATTTCCTGTCAGTTTTTCCTGTTATGAAGAGTAACTTTCTCTGATATAAGGACTTCCCTCACCCTGGCTTAAGACCTAGGTACCCCCCTGTCTAGGGGAATCTGAAACTGAAATTTTGACCATGTTGTGTTCTCCTGAAAAATCCCCTACCAAAACCAAATTCCACCTGTAATTTTTCTTTTGTCCTAGGACATTGATCTACCAACACAGGCTTATTACTTAATGATTTTAAAGGTAGGGTGGTTGATACTTTTGAAAGACTAACTCCTGCCCTGTCTCCCTTATAAACTACCTGAACAGCTTGCGATTGTTCTTGATAATACATTTTAGTATTATTCTCAGAAGCATTCTTTATTGTTGAGGTCTGCACTGTCCCTCACTTAGGGTCCACTATGTCCCACCTGAGCTGCTGTTCCAGTCCTGGGTCAGGGTCTAGCAAGAGAGAGAGAGAGTAGGGATGGAGGGGCAAGAGACTCGAAGAATGGAGACAAGACATGGTGTGTAATCAAGTCTCTAGACTCTTTACCACATTCACCTTGCAGCTGGGGACATTAAACAAAAAAAACAAGATATGTGGGACAAACAAGATATTTATCAGAGTGTGCTCAGCTGTTGTAGGCTGTTGAAAAACAAGTCTCTTGTCAGGGTATATGGTCCGAGATGGCTGCAAAGATGCTAGCCACTTTATGCTAGGAGTTGGCTCCCAACAGGTCCCCCTTTTTAAATTGTTTTTCAAAAGGGAAAGCTGAGAAAACTTATAGAAACTGTAGCTGCCTTATGTCAGAACAAAAGACCATAGCCTCCCTTTCCAGTCTTTGAATACCCAGCCATTTGGTTGAACTCTTGTCTTAGGATGGTGAGGCCTCCCAGTTAAGGGCAAGGGTCTTGAGGTGTTCGCTTTCCAGTCATTGACTATCCAGCTTAGCGAGTAAGTTAGGGGTTAATCCTTGTCAGTCTTGATGACAGAGGTTTTAGAGTCCCCTACTTCCAGCCTGTAATAATGGACCTGTATGGATTTCATTTGAATAGCTTCTATCTGTTGTCATACAAAAGCCATCAGTTTGTCAAACAGCATGGACCCGGGAGACAAGAGACTTAATGCCTAAATGGTTGGTATAAAAGCATCACTCTTCTTTAAGGGTAGCACACAAGACCCCTGTTGGAGAAATAAAATGTCTAAGCCTTGTACCCACAAATTGTGAATAGAAGAAATTATACCAATGAAACCCTTGAATTTGCATCAGCTTACTAACAATTATACAGATTTCTACCAATAGATTATGGCTGTGTAATCAATTTTAGCTCTTCCTTCCTGTTCCAATAAAACTATTGCTTTTCTCTAGAAAGACAGCCTAATATTAACCACCTCAGTCCCCAAGTCCTGGGAATTGGGGTACCGACTCTTCATTAACTTCTTCAAGCTGAATATGGGTGTTGAGATATTAGAAGAGGGATTCGGGATGAGGGGAAGGGTAAATTGATAAGCCTCTGATGTCTGTCTTAACTGCATCCAGCTGGAAGTCCAGGGCATCAGTGAACATGCAGGTGCTAAGAAGATTCATTCACCAAGGCTGTGTATTCTGTAATATACAAATCTCAAAACAAATTTTAGTATCAAGATAATTATTTTGTTTGATTCTCTGGAATCTAGTCTTCTGGAGGTCTACCTCTGTTGTGTCTGATCCATATAATTCTGAAAGAAATAACTACTACCTTAATGACCTCTTCAGAAAACACATAGAAAAACCTTTTTCCCCAAAGCTGTCTATCCTTGAGCAAGTAACCAGAAAAGCCTTTATATTGACCTTTTATCCAGAGGAAAAGTATAACTACACCACTCAGAATAACACCCATTTTGAAAGTTAAATCAATCTAATACAACTGATTAACACTATCTTTCTGTTCAGCTCTCTGCTTAGAGCACTTTCTATTTACCTATTTATCTGTTTTGGCTCTCTTGACTCAGAGCAGCCTGAATTTACTTCTCGAGTCTTTAAAGCCTTTTTCATCTGTTTCTGCTCACTTATTTCTTGCCCCATTTTCATTACTATGACCTATTGGTCTCGCTGCAATCACTTCTGAATTCTTGGCAGACCCTTCTTCCAGTAATGCCTCTCACTGGGTCTCTCATTCTTGCTGTCTCGCATTGAGCGCCACTGCCAAGCCAGCTCCGTCAGTTGACAGGTTCTCCAGTGCAGGAGTGAGGATAGCAGCTTTCAATTCCCGTGGTGTCCTTCACTGTATCCCACTAACTGGAGCCTAACGTTGAGGCGCCACTATGTTGAGAACCATACTGCCCCATGTTTGGGGGACACTATGTTGCTGTCCACACTGCCCCATGCTTGGGGCTAAGTGCTCTGGTCCAAGGGGATCAGACAACAGGATAAGCAAGAGAGAGAGTAGAGATGGAGGGGCAAGAGACTCGAAGAATGGAGACAAGACATGGTGTGTAATCAAGTCTCTAGTCTCCTTTAATTGACAGGAAATCCTGGGTATTTATAAGCTCAAGCAGGGGAACACAGCTGATGACACTTTACCACATTCACCTTGCAGCTGGGGACATTAAACAACAAAACAAGATATGTGGGAAAAACAAGACATTTATCAGAGTGTGCTCAGCTGTTGTATGCTGCTGAAAAACAAGTCTCTTGTTAGGGTATATGGTCCAAGATGGCTGCAAAGATGATAGCCATTTTATGCTAGGACTTGGCTCCCAACACTTTGTTTTATGGTTTGTTTCTGATTTTGAAGGAATGTTAATCTGTGTTTTCTATTGCTATAACAAATCATATCCCCACAAATTCATGGCTATACTAGCTATATATGACTTTAGTTTGCCTATTTGTCCTTCTGACCCTTTACCCATCTTGCACTTGGTTTTACCTGAGAAAAAGTTCCAATTCCTAGAAGATGAATATTTACCTCCTAAAGAGATCAATCTAGATGCCAAGATTTTGATGAAATCATTATTATATCTGTTCTTCTGTTTGCTAAACCTTCCATTTCAATGTCACTGTTTGTATTTTAGCTTTGGTCTCTGATCCTTTATAGCAGTTTGCCAAAATATTTGCTTGCTGGTCTCTCTGAACTTTTGTTTTAGCTACTGAAGCTGTTTTGACTTTATCTCCAGATCAATGTTGTTTTTAACAACAGACATTAAATCTTTTAATTACTCTGTGACCGAGTTTCCCCCATACTGACAGGAAATGATTGAATCAAATTTGATATCAGGGACTGTAGGAGGCCCCCTTTTCTGATGGCAAAGGGTTATCTTGCCTATCCCTTGCTAATCTGTATTCATTAGTCCAATGCCAGCCTTTGCCCCACTTTCTGCATATTCCAGAAGGCTGAGGTCTTCTCTTTGGATTATTTCTAGAAAAACAAAACAAAACAAAACAAAAAAAAACATTGTTTCTAGGAATGCCCTGCCTGCAATCAATTTTCAAATGACCTTGCTTACCACATTTATAACATCTGCCATTTTTTATTTTTTCTTAATACTTTTAGAAATTACTTCTATCAAATTAGCATTATAAACATGAGACCCAAAATCAGCTGTATCTCTAATCCATTCGTCTATTGGTGGTGATCTTGACTTTAAAGGTCTAATCACACTTTTGCATTCTGAAGTAGCACTTCCAAAAACCAAAGATTCAGGCAGTATTTCTCTGACTTCTGAATCTGATATCATTCTATTTACAGCTAAAGTCAATCTTTGAAAAAAATCACTGAAGGCTTCTTTTGGCCCTTGTATAATTTTAGTAAATGACACAGACCTGTTTTAGGACCATTCAATTTTGTCCCAAGCATTTCAAGCTGCTAGACTACATAGTACCAAGGGGTAGTCATCAAATTCAAGCTGCCATTGTAATTCAGCATATTGACTTTTATGTAGCAACTGATCCCAGGAAATATCAATACCTGTAGTCTGATTTCCTTGTTCTAAGGCCCTGGCTTTCTCTTTCCACCATGTTTGCCATTGTAACTGAGGACCAGCTTCCAATATTGCTGTTGCCAAATCTTTCCCATCATGAGAATAATTCTATTCTAAGTTGCCCATGAATTTAATATCTGCTTTACATAGGATGAATGCATGCCATAGGCAATTACCATGTCTTTAAATCTCCTCAAATCCAATATGTTATAGGATCCCATTTAACTTCTTCATAACCTTTGGGGTGCTTATCATCTCCTGGTAGGTCTTGTATAGTAACGAAGGTTGGTTTTCTAACAACCTTGGGCCACCCCCTTTCAGTTTTATTATGTAGTGGTGTTGTAGGCTCTTGTCTAAATTCCTCTGTGTCTTGTCTGAGTATTTTTTTAGGTCTTCCTAATTCTTGTCTAAATTCCTCCATCTGTCTATTTTTCTCCTTTTTATTTATACATCTCTAATTTTCTTTCTAATGTTTACATTTTACCAACATATTTTCCATAGTTTTTCTTTTCCTATATCTCTAAATGTTTTTTTTTCTTTGAATGGGTATAGAAAGTCATTTTGGCTGTTAAGGATATTATAAAATACCAACATGATAATAATCATAATCTGTATTGAGCCAATTTCAGTTAAGTTATTTAGCTTTTCACTTTCTCCTTCTATTTTCAAGCCATGTAGAATAGCACTATACAGGGTCCTAAAGCCTTCTATTATGGTACTCCCATCCTTAACTCTCTCTTTAAGGGCTTCCAAGATGACTTACCAAATCTGATGACTTCTCAGTTTGTCTGCAGGTGGAGTGACTTCTCCATGGGAGGCCTTCTAAATTTCTACCTTTTGTCCTCTACATTAATGCATTATGAAAAGCACTAATCTTGTCAGCTTTTTACTGTGGCAGCATTGGAAGTCTAGCTTGTGATCTTTTGCCTCATCTGGTTCAATTGTAGCTTGATGAGAATGTATTTATCAAAATGATTAACAAATTCTGTGACTCTTCCTTTGTGTCTAGACAGTGATACCACTACAGCAGTTCCAAAGAAATAGAAAAAGTAACTAAAATAAAAAATAAAAATAAAAGATTGGGTTAAGACAGCCTGGTTTTATGGACTTAGATGTCAGAGTTACATCCAAGGACACACAAAGGGATAATTAAAGAGGGGAAGAATCTGCTCTAGCCTTTAATGCATCTCTACACAAGCTGATAATTGATTGCAGGAGGCTATTCACCACATTGAAGGCCCACCTCATGTGTAGATATCAGCCTAGAAGCCAAATTGACAATTTCTCAAGCATAACAATGGTCTGTATTTGAGAGATATGTAATGAGCCCCAGGTGCACAGGACATTATGTTGTTTCTCACTATTTATCAGAATGTTATTGCAGGGTTGCCCAAACCGCTTCAAAACCACAATAATCTCTCACTTTGAAGGCACAGCAGAGGATATATGTGCCACATGCTAAGTTTGGTTGCTTGAGAAAAGAGAGAAAAAAACAAAACTATATTTTAATTTTAAAAAATAACAGTAATCCCTCCTAACCCCTGTGTGTGAAGTACATGGTGTGTTCAGCAACAGAAATTCACCTTCAACTTCTGGGAAGTAGCTAAGGCTATCATAATAGCTATATTATTTGGGGAGTCTCTTTGGACTTCCCTGACCAAAGTTTGAAAGGAGATCTCTCATGTCTGACACTGGGATTTTGGTTAGATGGTCTATAGCTCTTGGGGTGAATCCTTATCACTCCAAATGGCATAATTCATTTAAACTATATACATATGCACACATGTATACTTATATGTATTTTATATAATTATATGTAAATATAAAATAATATGACTCCCTATATCTTTCTCAAAACATCCTTGACATTAAATGATGATGTTTTCCCTCTTTGTCCTCTCCTCCCCATGTTTCTCCCTTCATACCATCTATACCTTGCTATTTCCCTCTCTTGAATCCCACCACTATGGTTCCTTTTGTTTCCTGGTTTCTGTCTTTACTCCAGGTTATATACTCATATTGGAACATTTGGGGCTAGGAGCTACAAATGAGAGAGAACATGTGTTTTTTTTTTTGTTTTGTTTTGTGTTTTTTTTTTTGTCATTTTTGGCCTAAGTTACCTGCTACAGTTGTTTGAATAAGAATGGTCCCAATAGGCTCATATATTTGAATGGTTAGTCACCAAGGAGGAGAACTCTTTTAAAGGATTAGAAGAATTACACAAGGTATGACCTTGTTAGAGGAAGTATGCCATTGGGGTTGGGCTTTAAGATTTCAAAATCCCGCTGGGCGGTGGTGGCACACACCTTTAATCCCAGCACTTGGAGGCAGAGGCAGGCGGATTTCTGAGTTCGGAGGCCAGCCCTGGTCTACAGAGTGAGTTCCAGGACAGCCAGGGCTACACAGAGAAACCCTGTCTTGAAAAACCAAAAAGAAAAAAGATTT